>NC_133620.1:87741976-87936976 GCF_048593235.1 Sminthopsis crassicaudata | reverse complement strand
TGGGCATAAATCTGGGTGCCATTAGACACAACTTCGTCCTACGTATTTTTTGTGTATGGAACACAGGAAAATACATCTGGGCACTATCTGTGAAAGCAGGGAACATACCTAATCAGATTCCTGATTTTATTCTGGAGTCCAAAAGCCTGGTTAATCTTTGAAAAGGCTCAGTTTGGGTATTTCTTTTTCTGGGAAGGAGAGATTGTTGAACTGAACATTCCTCTCATGGCACTCCTGAGATATTTGTGGATATATGGTGAGAATTGCTGTGCTTGTGCAGTCTGTGTTTGTGACTTGTCTGTCTGTTATATGTTGATTTAAGAAGTTCTGTTAAGTTTTAAGAACAATGATTGAGGAATTTGGCAATTTTTCATTTCAAGATTGTAAAGGTGCTTGGCATAAAACAAATGCTTTATAAGTGTTAACTTCTTTATTGGACTTAATTTTAACCCATTTGCAAAACTTGGGGAAAAACAAACAAAAAATCCTTGACTGCTTTTTAAATCTGGCAAAAAAACAAACCTGTTTGAAGGAAGAAAAAAAAAAAAAGAGTAAACACTTTATATGGATCAAGTTGGAGATCTGAGTGGAGGAAGATAAAAAAGAACAAAAAGAACTTGTCTATTGCTTTAAAAACAAAAGCAAAAAACAAACAAACAAACAAACAAACAAAACCTGGGGCAGCTAGGTGCCATACTGATTAGAGCACCAGCCCTTAACTCAGGAGGATCTGAGTTCAAATTTCATTTCAGAAATTTAACACTTCCAACTGTGTGATTCTGGGCTAGTCACTTAATCCCAATCCCTGCACCAAAAAGCAAGCAAACAAACAAAATACTGACAAGGAATAACCTCCTTACCTAGTTAGACTTCTGAGCTTGCTCAGATTTTTGAGGCTCAGTTTGTATGTACTGAAAAATAACCAAATGGTAATTCAGTTTGTCTGCAACATTTAGTTAGAATTTAGCAAAGATCATTTAAGTGGGAAAAGGGTATGACAACATTTTTATTCTGGATAGAATCTTAGAATTTTTTTTTGAATATTGAAACTTTACTATTGGAAATTTGCAGCAATATTTTACTAGATTTGGTTTAAGAAAAAAGCTTGTTAAAATAAAGTTAACAAAGTTAACTTACCTGAAGAGGTCACATATTTGCATTCCCTATGAGCTAGGCTTTTAAATTTTGTCAGCTCTTTTGAACACGTGTATAAACTTTGTTATTTAGCTGTTAACTTTTTATATAATAATATTTATAATGAATAACAGTTATTAGCTGTTAAGACAGTGTGGATCTTAAAAGTTTTGAGGAAAAAGGAAAAAAAAAGAAAAGGAAAAATATTTTACATACATGGGATAAGAAAGATTGTATTGCAGTAACAGTTGGTAGTTTGAATGGAACATCTAGTCAGTGTCACAAATTTAAGTACTGATTTTTTTAAAATGTTTATTGGTGTGTATGTTAAAATTGGAGATGACTATAAATTAAATGACATTACTATCACTTTTTGTGAAAGGATATATTATGTTTATTTGGCTATTATTGGCGAAAATTGTGAAATTGATAATTAAGTAGTGGTTATTGGAATATTGAAACCTAAAATTGTTAAATATTATTGATGTGATAGGTTGTTGAAAAGAGAGTGAATTAATATGTTGTAGTCAGAGAGAAAGAGAGAAATAGAATGTTTTAGAAAGGAAAAAAAAGAACATCATGGTAAAGTTAGGAGAGATACCCGGTGGAGTGGGGGAGGGAAGGACAGAATCGGAGTCTGTCCCACATACCCAAAGTACTCCATTCTCTCTCCCTCCTCCATAAGCTTCTCCTCCTCCTCTTCCTCAGACCATGCTCACCGCTATTGCTTCACCCCAATCATCTCTGGCCCTAGCAATCCTCTGGAGGATTTATTAATTCCTTCCACCCCTCCCCCTAGATTTCTAAAGAGAGAAAGAGAGCAACTTAAAAAGCTGATTGAATTTAGTGAAAGGAAATATCCAGGTCTAAATAACAAGCCTATATTGAGGGTACATTTTGTAATAAATTCATATCCAAACATAAGCAGGAAATTACAAAAGAAGACAGATGGAATCATAGGCCATTAAGGGATTTTGAAGGGGGGATGCATAAGTGTCTTCTGAGGATTAGGTGTCAAAAGTTAAAACTATATATGAATGGGATGATCCTCTAAATTCAGAGGAAGAAGCTTATGCAAGCCTCTGGCTGCCTGAGATTCACCTCTTCCTTCCACAAATAAAAAAGGGGAAAGGATCAGTTTAAAAAAAAAAAAGATGATTTAACCTAGTCACTAGGTGTGGCTGCTTCTTAGAAGTGAAAACTCCCAGCTGGTTGAAGCATTAATTGCTTTTATCATTTAAAGGAATAGCCTACATTTACATGGTGTTAATTACTAACTGTTTATATATATATATATATATATATATATATATTTTTTTTTTTTTTTTTTTTCCAAGTCTATGGTTGCTTTAAGGCATGGTAATTTTTGATTCCTCATCATAGATTTCACTGCTTAGCAACGCAGGAAGTGATTATTTCTACAAAGGTCTCCATCTGTCTTCAGCAAATTAATTAATGTTTATTTAAGTGAATAATGGTCTCCTTGTTTAATAAATATGATAACAAATGTGATTTATAGCTTTCTTTAAATACCTGGAGCAGAATTTTAACCTGATCTGATCGGGTATGCACAATTATTTGTGAAATATTTTTGTTTTATATAGACCTTGTTGTACCTGTTATTTATATTTCCAAAAGTTTATAGGAAATCCTCAATTGGACAAAGATGAATTAATGTTTGTTTTTTTTTTTTTTTTTTTTTTAGAATGAAGTTATTGATGTTAATTGTGATAAGGTTCATTTATGTGAGATTAAGATACTTTATATTCTGATTGAGTTTTAATTGTATTGAATCATATCAAAGTTGTACTCATTATTTATTGCCTTTGTCCCTTTGAACCTATTTCTGCTATAGACAATATGCAATTTAAAATTTTTCTATATATTGAATATTTTAAAGGCAAGATGATTTAGGTAATGTCGAACTTAAAACCATTTACTTAGATATGAAAGATAGCTGTGAACTTTCTAGGATGAATCTCTTACTGTTATCAATATTAGGTCATAGTCAATACCTGTTTAGGATATGTGATCCTTGAGAGCTAAATTCATCTGAAAATTTAAAGATAAAATCTATTATGACTATAGCTGATATTATTTGGAGTTTTAAATTCAGCTGTGACTGTCTTATAGATCATCAAGCCAGTAAAGAATATGCCCCAAGCCACTCAGATGAATGTGATCCTGAATTATTACAGGTGAAAGTTGGTATCTAGCCAAGAAATATGAGGCTGGCCTTGATTTTTGTCAACGTGGGATCCTTCTGACTCAGTTTACCAGTGGTTTATTTTTGTGGTTGTTGTTGTTCAATGAGAACCCACCTGGTTATTCCTGAGTCTGGGTTAAGGTAGGAATTGGATAATTACTGAGTTAAGGCTTTTTATCCTGTGTCCTGTATGTGCCTTCACTTTGAGGCCCTAAAGAGTCAGATTTGACTGATTATATTATATTTACTCATTACCCTACCTTTTTCCTCCTAGATGCCTTTCTATGATCAGAACAAATTTCAAGACCTAACTACTATTTTGTTTTTTGAGACTATAGCTGACACATCTGTCTATCTTGTGAGAAAAACATGTTTCCCTACATGGGAAGCTGCTGGCCAATCTATATATTGGTCTCTTCACATTTTGTAGCAGTACTTGTGTGCCAGTCTTTCTATTTTAGATTATTCTAACCTTTGTTAGGTTTGGTTTTTGTTCTATATTTTGATCAGCTTCAGCAACATGGATCAACCCATTAGATGTTTCAATCAGATCCAATATACCACCCCCCAAAAATAGGATTCTGTCAGTTTCAGAAAATGAGACCATTATCTCTGCCCCTCATTGACTTTGAGACCCATTGATTTGAGAACTGTAACTGGTTAATGTACAAATGCCAAATTCTGACTGGGTCCCCTATTTAGGATTTAGGATGAAAAAATGTAAGATTAAAAATGTGTGTAAATGTTGCTGAAAAAGGATATAGCACTAACAATTCAGTTTAGTGCTTATCAAATTATAGTATCTAATTGAATACAATGTTACCTTCAGAACATGTAATTATTTGAGGGAACTTTAGATAAATTCCAGAGTAGAAAACCCCTACTAGTATGTTATGTATAGGAACTTTAATTCACTTTCAGGAATTATATGTGAGAAGGCTATTTGACAATTGGAGTCTTGTCTACTCCCCCTTGAATGATTCCTTTGACAAAACAAAAAAGGGAATAAGAGATAAGGGATCAGGAAAATATCCCAGAAGAACTTGAAAGAATGAGAAAACACCTTAATCAGACAACTCACTTAGGGATTAGAAGGGACAGCAGCCTATGGAGAAGTGGGAAGTAGATTTGACAAAAGTTAAACCACAGACAACAGGTTACAAGTATCTCTCTGGCCACCGTAGTAATCCTTCCCATAAGCTCAGTACTGCCTAACTCTGTTCAACCCATACCACCTCAAGTGCCATCCGTTCCTGTTCACTTTAGAAGTTTCTCCAAAGTCCTTTTCATCCTTACTCCTTGCTTGGTTTATTACCAATTCTAAATGCATTTTTAAATCCCAGCTGAGTTATGATTGCAGGCTCTGCTTTAACTTTAAACCCCCTTATTTTGTTGGAATTACCCTGGTAGATTCAGTGTCTGGGACCATTCTCTGATTACCTGTTTCTAGAGAACAACCAAAAATCACTCCTGGAAATCTCCAAGATATAGGCCCTGTCTTGTGACTGCCTCCACAAGTCTTTCTGATTCATACCTCCAGTTCTGTGACCCCAGTTCCTTAATTAATATTTCAGTATCCTCAAAAGGCACTGCACTTTACTGTTAGGCTTCTGAAGTGTGCATACTCTCACATTTTTTTCAGTATCCTGTTAGCAGTGTTCCCTTGGCTGTCTATTTTTCTGGGCAGGGACAGTTAGAACTATTTCAGTTCTCACTTTTCCCCCTTGGAATCTCACCAATAGCCATGCAGTGCAGCTCCTTCCTCTCCTAGAAGGGTTAGAATTGGCCAGCACAATAGCCTTGAGCACCTTCTCCCAATTCAAGGATATGCTGAGTTAAGTGCACAAACGACTACAGACCTGACTCACATTGAATTGTACATCTCAAACTGGATTCCCTGGCTGAGAAGATGCTCCAGAACTGCAAGGACCTGACCTTATATTTGTGCCCCCTTAAACAAGGAATGTTGTTAACACTCTGGGGTAACCAAAGAGAGCCTGGCCTTCACCAGGTCCTTGCATCCTGTTTGATTTATCCATTCCCAGGTAGGATCAGTCAAAAATCATGGTGCTGAGACCCTCCAAGATGATTCAAGCATTTGAATACTCATTAGAGAGAATGGAGATATGTTGAACTCTGCCATTAGGACTGGAAAATCAAGTTTAAAAAAAGAGCCCAGAAAGAATCTTGGTGCTCCAATCACTTTTACATGCCATTGTGTCATAAACTCTAAGTGCATTATCTTGATCCTTGCTAGAATAATTCCCTCTCCTTATTGTCTCTTACCTTGCTGTCTCCAGCCCTTGACTTTCTTATCTTGACCCCTATTTTGTCAAGATTAAGTTATGTTCTTTTCTTAGAACTATGGCTGGTTCACCTTCCTAGTGTCCTTGCCCCACTTATTTGTCTGTTTCTCCTTACAAGATTGTGTACTCAGGTTAGGTACTCTGTTTGCAAATCCTAGCTAGCTAAAACCCTATATAAATACCCTGCCTCTGGTTATTGGGGCCGAATGCTTTGGACAAGAGTCCCATCCAGTTGGCTAGCTTAAACTCCACATTAAAGATTAAAAGATACAGATTCTCTGGTATTACATAATGCCTCTTTAAAGAACAGGATACTTTAGAACTGAACCGTCTCTGAGTCATGTTTCTAGTACTCCTTTAGAGAGAACAGTGAATGCAATTTTGGGGGGCCAAAAATATTTCTCACTGAAAGAAAAGTAAATGGTAATTATATTTGCTGAATATTCAAGACACACATTTTGCAAGGCACTGTGAGAGATACAAAGCATAAAAGGTAAACTCTACCAAGTGAAAAGTTATAGTATAATTAAAGAAATAGAAAAGGTAATAACAATAAGCAATATAACACTTTATATTCATTGTCCTATTTAATTCTCATAACCACCCCCTTGAAATACATAGTATTATTAACCTCATTTTGAACAAGAATAAGTCTCAGGTCTCAGAGAAATTCAGTGAGTTACTCAAAGTCACAAGACTAGTAGCATAGCTAGTCATTGAATGTCCTTTGACTCCATATTCAGTGTGCTTTTAGCTAAGCACTATGCTTTCTTGCACTCAATTAAATGTAATAAAAGACAATATATGATAAGTGCCACATGAGTGGTTTGATATTGCAGTTTCTATAGGTGGGCAATCAAAATTCTAATCAACAGTTTAAAATGCTCATCAAGTTTAGTGATAACATCATTGTGTATAATGCTAAAGTGCTAGGGGGAAAATTCAAAGGAAGGTAGGGAACATTTCTGGAATGGGTGGGGGTGGGAGATGGTTGGGAAAGACTTACTAGGGGAAGAAGACTTAGAATGATCTAAGTGGAGGGGTAGGATTTTCATAGACAAAAATTAGGTGGAGAGATTAAGGGGAATGAAGGACCCAGCACTGGAAGCAAGGGAATTTGAAAAGTAAAGCATTTCTAGAGACTTCCGTGTTTTTTGTGTACAAGGAACAATGCTGTCCACCAAGGGACTTTAGGGCACTATGGGACATGTTATCAATCTTCTAGACATTATAATTCTTCTCAGGTTATAAAACAAATCTCAATTATGCTCCCTGATCCTCCCCCCCTCCCTTTTGTCCTATTACCAAATTTGAAAAGACATCACATAAGCATAATAATAATGCTATATAATTAGCAAAGCAGAACCTGACATTGAAATTGAAGCAGGGAGACCCCAAGCATTTTTAAAATGTTTATGTTGGGGATATGAATACAAGCAAAAAAAAAAAAAAACAAAACAAACAAAAAAAAAAAAAACAAAGGTAGTTCCTACCTTCAAGGAACTTTATTCTAATGGGGGAATAAAATACATAAAAATAAACTTGAAACAAAGTTCCTGCACAAGGGCATAATAGTGAATTCAAAAAAAAAAACAAAAAAAAAAAAAACAAAAGCAAAGGCAGAAGTCTGACCAACATGGGATATTTCTCAAATTGGCGATTCTTGTAAGAATTGGCAAATGGTAGAAAAGGGTCATGGGTGTAATGCCGGAGAAACTGAGGCAAGATAGAGATTAGAGAGTTTTTAATATTTTATTAATTGGAGAGTTTAATTGACTGGACAGGACTCTCATCTCAAAGTATCCAGTAATGAACAGGGGAATGAAAAACCCTTTTATGGCTTTTCAGACAAAGAAAAGAAGAGCAGGAAAAATTAGAAGTGCTTGGTTATGTCAGGATGGGGGCGGGGGGGGGGGGAGGCTGTAAATTCTTACTAAAAGCCAGAGTCAGAATGTTTGAATAACAGAAGTAAAGATGTCAATGAAGTATCCAAGATAGTCTTATCTTTTGGAATATTTTAGAGGGGCAGTGTCATAAATTCTTGAGGGCAGAAGGAGCTAGGAGCCAGAAAGTCTGATCTGCTCCTCATCTCCCATTGACAATTTATAACCTTAGAGCAAATGGTCCTCAGTCTTAATGAACCAGGGGGTTTTACAACTTAAGGGACTGAGGCAGAACAGTTAAGGAAACTGAGATAGAACAATTCAGGGAAACTCAGGACAATAAGGGAAACTGGTGTAGGGAAACTGAGGTAGAACAGATCAAGGAGACTGTGGCATAACATTGGCAGAGGGAAGTGCCAAGATAAAGAGGTTCGGGGCTGATCTCTACTAGTCTGTCCAGTGGGGTCAGTCGCTGGCCAGCTAATAAATGATGCTTTAAATTTAATAATCTGTTCAGAGCTGTCTATCCCGTGCCTTGTCCATTTCAAATAGAAATAAATGAGCAATCAAATTTTCTTAATGTCCAATACAATTCCCAGTTCCAATTGTAAGTGTTTTATTTCTCTTAAAAATATTTTTATCTGTTCTTGTTTATTTGGGTAAAGGTTGTATCTTGGGTATTTTCCCTTTTTCTCTTCTATTTCCCTCAGTCCTTCCTTCCTTTCTTCTTTCTCTCCCTCCCTCCTTTTTCCTCCTTTCTTCCTTCCTTCCTTCCTTCCTTCCTTCCTTCATTCCTTCGTTCCTTCGTTCCTTCCTTCCTTCCTTCCTTCCTTCCTTCCTTCTTTCCTTCCTTTCTTCCTTCCTTCTTTCCTTCCTTCTTTCCTTCCTTTCTTCCTTCCTTCTTTCCTTCCTTCCTTCCTTCCTTGCTTGCTTCCTTCCTTCCTTCCTTTCTCCCTTCTCCCCTTCCTTCCCTCTTTCCTTCCTTTCTTACTTCCTTCTTTTCTTCATCTCCACCTTCCCTCTTTTTTCTTCCTTTATTTTCAGTACCTTACTCTCTTCCTTTCTTGTTTCCTTCCTTCCTTCCTTCCTTCCTTCCTTCCTCGTCCCTCCCTCCCTCCCTCTCTCTCTCTTTTTCTTTTTCTTTCTTTCTTTCTTTCTTTCTTTCTTTCTTTCTTTCTTTCTTTCTTTCTTTCTTTCTTTCTTTCTTTCTTTCTTTCTTTCTTTCTTTCTTTCTTTCTTTCTTTCTTTCTTTCTTTCTTTCTTTCTTTCTTTCTTTCTTTCTTTCTTTCTTTCTCTTTCTTTCTTTCTTTCTTTCTTTCTTTCTGTCTTTCTTTCTTTTTTTCTTTCTTTCTTCTCTCTCTCTCTTTCTCTCTCTTTTTCTTTATCTCCCTTTCTCTTGCTCTTTCTTTCTGTCCTATATAGTACCTTGCTTATGGTAGAAGTTTAATAACTGTGGAATTTGATAGCATTTAATTATATGTAAATAATATGCTACATTTTAAATAAATAATGCAATTCATTTAGTTGTTCAATAACTATAATCCCTTAGATGGAATGTGCAACAGACATGCTCTATGTTAAATTCTACTTTATAGTGATATAATAAGGTACCGATATATGTAGTGACACCAACACATCCATGGCAAACCCCCCAAATTTAAAATATTCACACTTACTTTACCCTCTGAATGACATTTGAATGCCAATTCCAGCCATATTAAATCTACTCAGCTTTGAAGCAATCAAAAAAGATATAATGTTAGTGATTTTTAAATAGCAACTTAAAAAATGCTTTATTTTAAAAGACAGTTAAGAAAAAAGCAAAACTTTCAGCAAAGCCCATGGAATGGAGAGTTTAGGCAATTATCAAAATTATCCAAATACAATTAAATCATTTGTGCCTCTTAGATTTATACAAGATAGTACATTTTATTTACTTTATGAGGCTTAGCAGAGACAATGTTGTGGGACAGAACTATAGAATAGGAATCTGAAGAAAATAGAATTCCATTTAAATCTTGCATCTAGCCCTAATTATAAGACATGACTTTGCCTAACTTGGCTTATATGTTATTCATAGAAAAATATTATTTTAAAACCCAAAGTTAATTAAAAAAGGAAGAATAATCTGAAGAAATCTGAACAAAAAGTTTTATTAGTATCTTCTAAAAATGAGCACTCTTTCCTCATTTTAATTTTCATAGACAGGAATTTATGTTCTTTTTAGTTAGTTGTCTTGAGGTACAAAAAAAAAAAAGTGAGACATTAGTAAAAGAAATAATGAGATATGCTAGACCCAAGAGGATGGAAATAAAACTCTTGCTCATTGCCCTTTGCCATTGCTGACTGGACCACAGGCATTTCCTTAAAGGTATAATATTATTGCTATAACTTGTTTCTTTTATGTAAAAGAAAACTGTCTTCAATTTTTGTTACTAACTGGCTAAAATCCTGATTTTCTGTAACTTACACCTAGTCAGGGAAATGATGAATGAGCTGTCATGTTACAAAATAAAAAAAAGAAAATGATTATTTCTATGACTATTTCTTGTTTGTAGCATTTTCTAAGAACATCCAACATGCGTAATACAGATAAGGCAGAAATCCATAGCAAGGCAATTACTAACACTTTTATAAAAATAATACATGCAGACTATCCAAAGAATCTGAGATTTTTTTTTTTTCCATCATAGTGAAATTTTATTGTGGACTTCACTGATGTTGATTTTACTCTCTCTATTATTCAATACATACATCTTAGGGAAATGACTGGGAGATGTTTCCATGATGCCAATTATAATTCATTCATCAGTCTTGCTCATCCTTTGAGACACTTGCCCATATACTTCCATGAAGTAGCCAATACATTAAGTGCCTTTTTAACTTTCGTCTGCCATAGAGGAATGGGCAGTAAAGAAATTACTAAATGAGCACTACATGTAAACCAATATGCTAAGACCTGTGGCTGCAAATATAAGAAAGAAGGACTATTTCTGCCCTCAAGGAAATCATTTTAATGGGGGAATAAAATAATTAGGAGATTTCAAAGCAGAAGTAGATATATGCAGCTGACAAGATAGCATGGTTTGAATATGGCCCCAAAAGATGGGGAAATAGTTTAGGTTCAAATAAAATAAGAGCTTACTTATTTCATGGTGAGGGCATAGGATGGAAAAGATTGGCAATCTATCAGTTATCTCTCACTGCACTGTCTCTCATAATGTGCTCAACTTGGATCATTTGCTCTTATATCTAAAGCTAGAAAAAAATCTCAGAGGCCACCTCAAGCAACCTCTACATTTTTCAGATGTAGAAACAAAAGGCCAGGGACATATTCAAGGTCACATACAAAAGCATCAAAGCCAGAATTTAAATTCCTTGTATTTCTGCTACTGTAGCAAATGTAAGAACAAAGCACATTTTAATAACAAGAATAGCAAAAGCACTATTATTAATGATAATAGCATTATATAACACACTTTAAGGTTCCCCAAATGCTTTACAAATATTATTTTATTTTATCCTCACAACAATCTTGGGAGGTAGATATTATTATAATCCACATTTTACAGATGAGGAAACTGAGGAGGATTAAGGTAAGTGATTTTCTCAGAATCACACAGAAAGTAAATATCTGAGCCTAGATTTGTATTAAAGTTTGTTTTTTTTTTTTTTTTTTAATACCAGGTGAGAGTTCTATCCACCATTCCTACTAGCTGCCTATTTTGTAAAGATATGAGATGATAGATAGCCTTACTAATAAAGTCCTTAATGTCTGCCTAAAGTTCATTTTTTATTCTATTTTATTAACTCTTCTAGGTAGAAGTTGAACAAGAAAACAGGCAAGATTTATCTATATATTGAATCAAGATAGGATCAATACCTCTAAATTCTTTATTTTCAGATACATTCACTTTGGGTTTACTTCCCTCATGTATCCACAAACAGTTGCCTTAAGGCAAAATTCAAATCAGGGCCAAATGAAAGTTAAAGTTTAAAGTGAGACCATTATTTTGACACTGATTAATAAAAAGAGATTCTAAATTCCTTAGAGTCTGGCACTAATGAGGTAAAGGTCATGAACTATGGTCTTGAACAGTCTCACCCTGTTTCATAAGATTAAAACCAGTGATTTAATTAGAATAGAGAATTCCAGTTGAAGGAACACATTCAACCAATGAAGTGAAACATCCTTATCAATTTGTGCTCTTAAAGAGTTTACTAGAGCACTCGGGCAGCTAAGTGGTGCAATGGAAAGAGCCCTGGCTTGCAGTCAGGAAAACTATTTTCCAGAGTTCAATTCAGTACTTAGGTACTTCCTGGCTGTATGACCCCACCAAATCATATAACTATGTTTGCCTCAGTTTCTTAATCTGGAAACTGAGTTGAAGGAAAAAAAAAATGCCCAATCACTTCAATATCTTTGCCAAGAAAATGCCCAATGGTGTAACAAAGCATTAAAAAGACATAACAATAACAACAAGAGGAATGAGTTTACTTTTCTTATTTAAAATCCCATATTCTGAATTAAAAGTAGGTATTCTTGATTTTAAAATCAAGTCTTTATTGTAAGGAATAAAGTAGCTTCCTTGACTTTAACAGTTAAATGAATAAGTCCCTGAGAAGTACAAAATTCCCTGACATGGAAATTGAGTCACTTTGTCTGCATAAGAACACCTGTAATGGCTATTGCCTTGTTTTACATCCCAAAATGAGTGTGAATATCAACTAGCCTCTAATTCCTCATCCCCCATTCCTACCCTTCTAGTATAAATCAACTTCAGTCTTCAGGTCCAGACTGTTTATTCTGTCTCACCTCTCCATGTTGGTTTTACATGATACAGATAAAAACTGTTTAAAAAACTCATGAGACTTTATAATGAATGATATTTCCTCAGGAGTCCCAGTGGGATAGTTCTCTCTTCTACCCAGGACTTAGAGAAGACCAGTTTTTAACTATTTTCCCTCTGATTGCCTTTTATGTTGTGAGCATCTTCTCTAAATAAAGTTGCCTTACTTTATACTATCTGATTCTGAGAATGTTCTCTCGTAATTTTTATATTCCTTAAACCTTCATGAATCTGTGTTAAGGGGGGCAACTAGGTGGCGCAGTGGATAGAGCACCAGCCTTGAATTCAGGAGAACCCGAGTTCAAATCTAGCCTCAGACACTTAACTCTTCCTGGCAATGTGACCCTGGGCAAGTCACTTAACCCCAGCCTCAGTAAAAAAAAAAAAAAAGAATCTGTTTTAAGATATATGTGAAGACATTTATCCACTATAAGATGTCACTTTTCTCTCACTTCATTGTCACAAATAATATTTCTATCTTTATGCTCAAGGATCCCAGATGCATAAATAGTAAAAATAAATAAATAAATAAAAATAGTGGACAAGTGTGTACTGAGTAGGAGTCATGATTAAGGGAGTAATGAAGAAGAGATCAGTAAGTATAACATGAAGAGCAGAAAAACAACTGAATGGCCATGACTATTAGAAGGTGATTTAGTGGCAACACAGCACTAATACTTCAGAAATTATAAAATTTACTTCCTTATTTCACAGATCTATGATTTCATCAATATATTTATGCCATGTGCCATGGTAAATAAAATATATTTTAAAATTAAAGGAAAATCTTTCTGAGTTGTAACTGAAAATATTACTCTTTTCAATTAAAATATCACCATTATGATCAATGACAATAATAATAATCACCTAATGTCTTATTAGTCACTAAAGAAACATTTATTGTATACTTACCATATACCAGATCTTGCTTTTTTTTTTTTTTAGTTTTGAAAAAGTACTTGAGAAACTCTCTCAATCCATTACTACAGACTTTATTGCTTACTATACATAGATATCTGGAGAGCTGAATTAGTATAGTCTTTCTGAGTTCACATCTCTACTAAATGTATTTAATAAAAGGTATTTTTAATTTTTAATTTTTTAAAATTTAATTCACATTTAAATAAAATTGCAATTTTTAAATTTAATTTTAAAAAGATTTAATATATGCTTGGAAGATTCTGTCATTTCAGGTTTCCACCCATGGGAAGATCCTTACATTTGGTGTTTATCTACTTTTCCTTTAACTAAAACAGTCATCTACTGATCTTTGGAGCACAACTGACTAGAGGATAGCAAAATGTAGACAATCATACAAATCTTGGTCTCTCAAATCTGAGGTGTTCAAGAACCATTGCTTTAACAGCTTAGGCTGGACTTTGAATCCAATATTTCTTCAGAATTCTAGTATCATGTTGACTGCTTGTTCTACAATCTATAAGCACATTAGCATCATCCAGTTTAGTTATTGTTTTAAATGTAATCAGTATAAATTTTGTTTGTATATTTTTTTTTTGCACATGTCACCCATGTTAGATTATGAAGTTATGGAAAGCAGAGACTGTCTTTGTTTTTATTTTTATTTAAATACTTAGCAAAGGGTCTGGCACATAGTATTTAATAAATTGACTATTGACTGACTGACCATTGATTCTGTCAAATTCATAACAATTTAATGTTTTATATCTCCACTTAGAATCCTTGTGATTAAATTTTAGGCTTTTAGAGCATCCCTTTCCTACCTACCATTTTTTGCTTATTCTTTGCATTATTCTATTCTATCCAATGAATTTTTGTATGTCCTGATCTTTTCATTGTTCATCTAGGACAAAATACCCTATTTTGAGAAATTACTTATATATTACCTATTATATTTACATGAATATATGAATATGCATGGCTTTATTTTTGCAGCAATACCTTTGGAGCCTAGCACAGTTCTCAGAACATAGTAGACACTTAATACATATTTGTTTAATGACAGAAATGTAGTATGTCGCTGGGCTTGAACTCATCTTTTCCTGTTTGATAATACCTTCCAAAGCTCTCAATCCACTTTCCAATTGTGCTTACAATCAATACTCCTTAAAATTATCTCCACTGAGGCCTCCAAGTAAGACTTTACTGGAGAACCTGAATAAAATTAAAATAAATCATTTTCCTCAATCTTTCCTCTTCTTCCCATTTAAAAGTAGGTATGAAATACTTGAAATGTTGTCATATCCTCTTTATTTCTTCTATAAACTGTAGAAAAACTAAATTCAAATCTTTTATTTTCTTACTCACTAGGATATTCCTTAATTTGAATTAAGCTTTTAATAATTCAGATGGTACTGTTCTCCATTATATTTCCTGAGGAAAATACACTCTGTACAAATTTTATCATCTGACTCATAATATTTTCTGGACTATAACATCCATCTTAAAAAAGTCTGATCTGATATGCACAGATGTAGTTTAATATTTTCTGGTTTATAGTGTCATTTTTTTCCCCTGTGCTGTTAATATGATTCACAGTAAGAAAGATCTACTGATGCTCAGACAAATAGATCTTTTGATTGCTAAATTCTGGTTTGTCAAGTAACAATGAACAATTCATCAAAGATACTAAAATTTCATAACTGATTCTTTAAAAATTTCATAATTTTTTTTTACCCTCATGGATACCTATGACCAAGGTTTGGACAATTCTTTTGCCCACGTTTTATTGTGTGTGTGTGTGTGTGTGTGTGTATGTGTGTGTGTGTGTGTGTGTGTGTGTGTTGTGTGCTTTATACTCTTACAAAGGAAGCTACATAGGGCAGTTGGTATTTTGGACAGCAGAACAATATCCAATTTGTTCACTTGGCCATAGTTATTAAACACTGATCTTTTATTCCATCAAGTCTAGTTCTCTCCACACAACCTTTTAGAAATAAAACAGATAAAGAAAGATAGCATGCCATAATGGATAGAGTGAATGACTTAAAGTTGGGTTGGAATGGTTTTGAATTCTATTTGAGGTAGAGTTTCTCAACAGTTTCTCAAAATGAGTTTCTAGAGATTATAGGGAGAGTTCAGCTATCAATGGAATGTTCTGTTTTGAGCTCAAAAATCTTCAGTAGACAAAATGAAACAAAAAGATTTGTTAATATTCTTTTAAAAAATTATTTAGTTAGATAGAAGCTTCCGATTTTTAGGGCACAGATTTTTTTTTGTTTTTGTTTTGTTTTATTTTAGCAACTTTTCAGGTTGAATTATTCAGCCAGTCAACAATGCTCTATGGCATTTTAGGAAAGATAGAGGTGAAAAGGAAAAGGTAATCAATCAGAGAAGAAAAGAAGATTATTTGGAATGCAACTGGGAGAATTTATCATCAAAACTTGAAAACATACAACTTCCAGGGAAGTAAAAAAGATAAGGTGAACTGAATAAATTTTTAAAAATGATAGACTTTTTTTTTTTCTTTTCAATAAGAAAACATTAGAGACATCTAGTTGCAGCAATGGTTAGAGCAATAGCACTAGAGTCAAGAGGACTTGAGGGCAAATCCTGCCTTAGACACTTGCTAGCTGTGGGATTTTGAATAAGTCACTTAACTCCAATTGTCAGGAAAAAAAGAAAAAAGAAAATAAGAAAGAGAGAGAGAAAGAAAGGAAGAAAGAAAGGAAGAAAGAAAGAAGAAAGAAAGAAAGGAAGGAAGGAAGGAGGAAGGAAGGAAGGAAGAAGAAAGAAAGAAAGAAAGAAAGAAAGAAAGAAAGAAAGAAAGAAAGAAAGAAAGAAAGAAAGAAAGAAAGAAAGAAAGAAAGAAAGAAAGAAAGAAAGAAAGAAAGAAAGAGAAAGAAAGGAAGGAAGGAAGGAAGGAAGGAAGGAAGGAAGGAAGGAAGGAAGGAGGAAGGAAGGAAGGAAGAAAGAAAGAAAGAAAGAAAGAAAGAAAGAAAGAAAGAAAGAAAGAAAGAAGGAAGGAAGGAAGGAAGGAAGGAAGGAAGGAAGGAAGGAAGGAAGGAAGGAAGGAAGGAAGGAAGGAAGGAAGGAAGGAAAGAAGGAAGGAAGGAAGGAAGGAAGGAAGGAAGGAAGGAAGGAAGGAAGGAAGGAAGGGAGAAAGAGAGAGAGAGAGAGAGAGAGAGAGAGAGAGAGAGAGAGAGAGAGAGAGAGAGAGAGAGAGAGAGAAACAGAGAAAGAAAGAAACAGAGAAAGAAAAAGAAAGAGAGATGGGCGAGGGAAGGAGGGAGGAAGGGAAAGGAGGGAAGGAAGGGAGGCAAAAGGGAGGAAGAGAAGGAATAAGTAAGTAAGGAAGCATGGGAGGGAGAGAGGGAGGAAGGAAGGGATAAAGAAGGAAAGAAAGAAAAAGAAGAGAGGAAGAGAGAGGGTGAAGAACAAGGGAAGGAGGCAGAGAGGGAGGGATAAAGGAAGGAAAGAAGAAAGGAAAAAACAGAAAAAAAGGAAAACAAACTTGAAATAACCATTAAGAAAAAGCTACAGACATACATCCCTTATCTAAAAACCAAAAATAATTTTATAGCACTTAAAGACTTTACTTACTTATAGTAGATATAAAAATCTTTATATATGTTGCTGTGTTTTATTTCACTTTCAATACTTACTAGTAGTAAGTATTAGCCAAATCACCCATTGTCTCTTTACTTTTTAATTAAAAAAATAGAGGTGATCTGTGGTACCTATATACCAAAATTGTTGTTAGGTTCAAATGAGAAAAGTATTATTATTCCTATCTAGTGAGATGCTTAAGTGATGATTTTTGTTTGCTAAATATTGCAGAAGGGAAGCCTGTAATAGGAAAGTCAAAGGAAATAAATTATTTTACAATGATGATCTTATTTGATTTTCAAAATAACCCTAGGATGCAGGTGATTTTAATTCTACATTTGAGGCAATTAAGACAAACTAAAATTAAGTCACTTGATCAGGACTAGTAAGTGTATGAAGCTGGATTTAATCTAATTTTCCTGATTCAAGGCCCCAAACTTTTATACACTGAATCATTTAGCTTTCCCAAGGTGGATACAAGTGGTAAGAAAACCTAATTTCACATGATGCTGTGATACATATTTAAGAGTTTTGATCTTGGACAAGTCATTTACCTTCTCAGCAACCAAATTATTGGACAACAGTTAGTGATCAATATTTGTGAAAATACTTTTCCATTTTGGAACTGTATATGTCAATGAAACCATATGTCCAAGTATCATTCTGCCTTACTTCCCTTCCCCACTGTCCCCTCCTCACCTTTAAAAAACAAATAAATAAATAAATAAAAGTCATCATGAACTGGAACTTCTTCATTTTTATTTAAGATTACTATTGTTGTTAACTCATTTTGTACCCAACTCTTTGTGATCCCATTTGGGGCTTTCTTGGCAAAGATGCAGGAGTGATTTATCATTTCCTTTTTCAGTTCATTTTACAAGTGAAGAAACAGAAGAAAAAAAGGTTAGGTGACTTGCCTAAGATCACATAGCTAATAAGTACCTGAGATCAGATTTGAATTCAGGAAGATGCTCTTCCAGGCCTAGCACTTTATCCACTATGCCACTTAGCTGTCCTAAGCTTATTATATGATAAGGAAAACAAAAACCTTCAGATAAATATGAGCATGGGAAGAATTTATCTAAAAATCATATTAACTACAATCAATCACTTAATGATTTATTTTCCTAATCCAATAAACTTTAATTTTGATAATTTTCTTAATATTTTGACCAGTTTTCATTTGAATTCTAATAAAGATGACCCTCTATTTTACTTATTTTTAATGGCGTTAGAACTTAATATGTAGTTTGTTATATTTATAATTTTTACAATTTGTACCTGTTATTAGGCATTTTGAGAATTTTTTACAACTAAAAGAATATGTAAAACATTAACCTTTTGCTAATAATTCTAACATTAAAGTTCTATTTAGAACCCAACCTGCAGCTTGAGAATATTAGAATCCGAAGTCCTTAGGGCTCAATTTTTAGGTAGAATTAAAGTCTTTAGCAATCCTAGGTCATTACTGGGGAGACTTGAATTGATTAAGTGAAGCAGTAACAAAGTCTACAGGGCAAAAGCATAATTAATGTAGCTCTAGTGGACCATTAGCTTGGAGGTGAGAATTAGTTTCTTCTGATTTGCTACTCAAACTGGCTTAAGAAACTACGCAGCTTAAAACTTCACAGAGGAATACATGGCTGTCCCTCTTGCCACTTAACACAGGTATATTCATCTGTAACCTGAACCCATATTCCATTCCACACTCCACACCCCACACTATATACATATGCTTCCAGAAGGAAATAAATAGTGGTATTGTGTAGAAAATTTGAAGAAGTTTTGTTAATAGTTGGAGATGTTAGGGAATTACTCAAGCAAGAGAGAGATGATCTTCTAGGATAATTTTACCAGCCAACTGTCCAAAAGAGTGAGAATCAAAAAAGCTAAATAGCTAAACTTAAAAACTGAAAGGGAAAGAAATTTATTAACACAATAAAATCAAAGAACTTTTGATGACACTCTCCAATTCCTAGTGTATTGATGTGATGCAGCCATTAGGAAGGCCATCTGGCCTTGAGAATGATGCAGTTGGAAATACTGTACTTCTTCCCCTAGGCCAACCTGCCCCACTTGACTCTATATGATTAGGGTGCCATAGTTACAAACATTGCTGGCTGTCAGATAATAGCCTCTTAATCAGTGAAAATAAAATTTATGAGACAAATGAGCAACAATAATGAAGTGCTTAAAGTTGACATGGTGCAGAACAAAATTGAGTGTCCACCACTTGATCAAGTGACATTTCAGGCCTAAAAAAAAAAAGCTCCAGAAGGTGCCCCTGTGAGGTCTGCCCAGAGATTTATGGTATCTGTATGTGTGTACAGTCAGAACCAGACCACTCCTCCACTCCATGTCTAAGTCATAAAATCATAATATCAGTGACATGAAACATATGATTTCTTTAACTTTTTTTCTATAAATTTATCTTCTTGCCCCTGTTTTGTTTGTTTGTTTGTTTTGCTAACTTCTTTTGGAACTTAGCCCATTGTAATTGGCATTAACATAATAAATTTTGTCCCTTGACTTAGAGATGTGTCAGAGCCTGCAAATTCTTTTGAGATATATCCTTACACCAGTCTAGAAACCCATCCTTTTGGAGTCTCCCTTGAATCCTAACATACAGATTCTATTTTTATTTTTATTTATTTATTTTTTTTTTCAGGATGACTTACAGCCAATCAGCAGTATTTCTTGGCAGGTAAGTGAAATTCAATTAATCAAGGAGGTATTAAGCTCACATGTCTGCTAGAGTTATTCTTGGACCCTAAAACACCTTTTAAATATGGTAGTCAAAAAATATTGGTAAAATAGTAGTAAAGTCACAGTTTTTTAACCAGGATCATTTGAGGTAGCTGAGGAGTCTTGTCAATTCAGTGGGAACAAAGTGAAGGTTTTTAGTCTCATACAAAATTTATTTCTCACTACATAAAGACCAAACTTAACTTAGTTGTGAGTAAATGTATCCAATGAAAGTTATTAGTAACTTCTTAATTTCCCAACTGGCTGCATGTTTTTAGGCATCTCAGTCATATTCCAGGAACTCTTCATTATGCAAAACAATATCAGCCCTGAATCATATATCTCCTGAATCCTCTCTTGTCCCTTGGGCCCCTCTAATTGGAAGGTAGGAAGGAGAACTCCTCTCAGAACCTTCCTTTCTTGTGCCAGAGTTCTCTTTTAATGTTCTGACCCAGTTTCCCTAATTGTCCTATTCAGTTACTCTGCCTCAGGTTTTAACCATTCCCTCTTAATGTTAAGGTCTTATATCTTAGACCATAAGCTGTAATTATTCCCTCTTGATGTTTGATGGGATAAAGGTCTTTATCCATTTTAGAAGTCATTAGAATATCTGGAGCCTCTTTAGTACCTCCCTCCATTATGTCATTGTTCTTGTAACCCTATAAAAGAATTTTATTATTGGACATTCACTGCTAGATTCTTTGAAATGATAGATTTATTCAGTCCTGGGACCAACCATGGATCCATTTGGTCCCAGTAAATCTCTCCATTAAATACATTTTTAAATTGTTCTATCTTGCTCAGTTTCTCCAGCATTACACTTTTAAAGAAGACACTAAGTTAAAACAATTACATTATTTGCCACCAACCTTTTCTCTTTTTGGACTTTTCCATCATGCACCAATCTACATCACTCACCTCTTTTTTAAAAACTATTTTTCCTTGTTACCTTGAAATCTCCTTGGGGACATGGATGGTTTTTATTTATATGTTTGTTTGCTT
This sequence comes from Sminthopsis crassicaudata, assembly GCF_048593235.1. Classification (NCBI taxonomy): domain Eukaryota; kingdom Metazoa; phylum Chordata; class Mammalia; order Dasyuromorphia; family Dasyuridae; genus Sminthopsis; species Sminthopsis crassicaudata. Next base: position 87,916,323 of record NC_133620.1, on the reverse strand, counting down.
TTGTTTTTTGTTTTGTCCCAAAGCTTAGCACCTCTTACTTAGTAGGTAATTAACCAAATAGTTTTCAGTCAGTTTAATGACTGATTATAGAATATTCCATGAAATTTTGTGATTTGTATTCCTTTATTTTTAAGTTTTTAAAAATAGAATAAAATAGAGCTTAATTTATTTTCATTCTACTTAATTTTTTTCTTCAGAGTTATTGATTTTTACTCTTGCCATTTTTTTTTTTCATTTTCCTCCCTCTTCTCTGCCTCTTGTACCCTGGGCTCTGCTAGATGAATTTTTGTCTTACCTTGCCTAGAAAAGGGACACCATGACACTTTCAAATCATTTCCAAACAATATTGCAACTTACTCTTTTTCCTTCCCCTTCTGACTTCTCTTTATGTCCCATTAGTATGTATGTTCCTGAAAGGGTCTATATTGATTAATTATATTTATACTCCTATTGCTTAATGAATGTGTTTTTAAATGTCATTCAATCATTTCTAATAAAAATATTAGAATCACATTTTATGATTATATTTGTGTATATGTATGTGTGTGTGTGTGTGTGTGTGTGTGTGTGTGTATAATTTCATTTAATCCTTAAAACATTAAGATATCCAAGCATGTGAAATCATTATCCCCATTTTACATATTAGAAAACTCAGGTTGAGAGAGAATAAGTGATTTAAGTTCCTGAGTCAGTATTCAAAATCAGATCTTCTTGGCTACAAGTCTCACAATCTATTCACTGGACTATCTATAGGATTGAAATTTAGGAGGGATCTTAAAAGTCATTTAATCTAAACTCCTTAATTTACAAATGAGAAAACTCATACCAAAGTTAAATGATTTGTCTAAGGTAACAGAGGTGCATAAGAATTCCTAGTGAAGATCCTCTGCTTAAAATCCAAAACTCTTTAGAAATTGACTTAGGCAGAAATTTTCTTTGATGTTGTGGATGTTTTAACTTTATTTTTACCAATTAAATGTAGAACCTTTTTTTTTTTTTTTTTTTTTTTTTTTTTTTTTTTTTTTTTTGCTTATACTTGTACATTCTTTGTTTTAATATATATTTCCTTATGAATCATGTTGGAACAAAAAAAATCAGAACAAAAGGGAAAAATCACAAAGGGAAAAAATAGAAGAAAAAGAAAAAAAAAAAAGAGAGAGAACATATCATCTGTTGATTAACATTCTGTCTCCATAGCTCACTCTCTGGATGTGGATGGTGTTTTCCATCCAATGTTTATTGGGATTGCTTGGATCACTGAATTGCTGAGAAGAAACAAATCTGTCAGGGTTGACCACTACACAATCTTGCTATTGAGGGGTACATTTTTCTGGTTCTGCTTGTTTCACTCAGTGATAGTTCATGTAAGTCATCCCAGGCCTATCTAAATGCAGCTTGTTCATCATTTTTTTATAGAACAATAATATTCCATTACTGTCATATACCATAACTTATTTAGCCATTTCCCAATTGTTGGGCATCTCCTCATTTTCCAATTTTTTGCTACCACAAAAAGAGGTACTACAAACATTTTTGCACATGTGGGTCCTTTTATCTTTGATTTCTTTGGGATACAGATCCAATAGAGACACTACTGGATCAATGGTTATGCCTTTGGGCACAATTCCAGATTGTTCTCCACAGTAGTTGGATCATTTCACAAGTTAAGAACAATACATTAGTTTCCCAATTTACACCCCTTCTAATATTTATCATTGTTTTTTCCTGTCATCTTAGCCAAGGTGAGTGTTGTGAAGTGGTATATCAAAGTTGTTTTAATGTATTTCTCTAATAAATAGTGAGTTAGAGCATTTTTTCATATGACTATAGATAACTTGAATTTTGTCATCTGATAATTATTTGTTCATATCCTTTGCACATTTATCAATTGGGGAATGATTTTTATCCTTATGAATTTGACTCAGTTCTTTTTATATATTTTAGAAATGGGGCCTTTATTCAAAAATATTGACTACATTGTTTCCCCTAGATTTCTCCTTTTCTTCTAATCTTGGCTATCTTGGTAATGTTTGTAAAAACAAAAAAACAAAAAAAAAAAAAACAACAACAACAACTTTTTAATTTAATGTAATCAAAGTTTACAAATTTAGCATTTCATAATGTGCTGTAGTTCTTCCTTGGCCATAAATTGCTCCCTTCTCCAAACATCTAATAGGTAAATTAACTCTTTATCTCCTAACTTGCTTATAGTATCAACCTTTATGCCTAAATGATATACGCATTCTGATCTTATTTTATGAGGTGTAAAATGTACGTCTATGCTGAATTTCTGACAAATTATTTTTCAGTTCTCCTTGCAATTTTTGTGAAATAATGAATTCTTATCCCAGAAGCTGGAGTTTTTCAGTTGTGTCTCACTCTTCTTGACCCCATTTAGGTTTTTCTCAGCAAAAGTGTTTGAGTTGTTTGCCATTTTCTTCTCCAGTTTATTTTATGATTGATGAAAATGAAACAAATAGGGTTAAGTCACTTGGCCAAGGTCACACAGATAAGTGTCTGAGACAAGATTTGGAATCAGGAAGATGAGTTTATCTATTATATCATCTAGCTGCCTCACAAATTCTCTATTTTATCTTAGTGAGCTTTTGATCAAAAAATAAAAAAATAATTGGACAGTAAGTACAGAACCCTGGATATAATAGGAATGAAGTGGTGCTTAGAATTTAACAAAGTAGACAATGGCAGCAAAAGTGTAACAAAGAAGAGATCTAGAGCAGGGGACAAATGATGTGGGGAGGAAACAACGTGATGGCAAAATTCTGACATGCAACAACAAAATCTAAAGCCTACCCTGTTGTTTCTAGAAGGCCTCTCTGGCATATTATCTTTCTATTAAAAATATGCAGGTCCCAAAGTACAGAGGGATAAGGAGAAAGAAAGGACACTGAGAAAGAAAAGGTACTCTTTTGATGTTTATTGGCTTCAAAAGTAACCTATTTTTTTATCTTACATAATGCAAGTAAAATCTCTTGTGAACTTTAGTATAGGTAAGGAAGATAGTGATCCTCTTATCTGAGAACTATCTAATAGATACTCTTTATGGACTTCATAATTTATTCTTCCTATTTAATCAGGATAAATTTATAATTTTAAAAGTTTTCATTTGCTTTTGCTACTATTAGGAGAATATCAGATGCTAAATTATCCAGATTATGCCTCAGTAGGTGAAACAAGCCAGATAAGTGATAATTCTCACAAAACATATCCAAGGGCTCCTTGTCAGGAGGGAGTCTCTGAAAGGAAGGTTACAAATATAATTGTTGTTGTTATATGTCCTTCACTGTCAAAAAAGACCAGTGATGCCATGGGGTAATATCTTGATTCCAACATAAATTGGATTAGATTTAAGTGAGACAGAGTTGAACAAAATTGTTAACCTCATTCTCTTTTTTAAAATCATCTAAATCTGGTGACAAGGAAAAAAAAAAACAACAACAACAAGAAGAAATGATGGTTAGTGATGGCCAGGGATTCAGAGAATGACCTTGATGTCTTCATCTTCTGAACACTCTCTAAGGATTCTACAATCCTTGTTTCAGTCCCCCTCTTGGCTGAGGGAACAAATTGTTCTCACTTCCCCATTCCCCTAGGGGGAAGTGCTTGAGGTAGACCTCCCCCTAACTCACTTAAGAGTTACTTGAGTTAGCTCCTCTGCAGATAGAGGTTTACCAGATAGGGGCATTCTTTATCCTACAACACTTCCTGGAGGCAATAGAGAAAGTTGGTTTATACATGGGCATCAAATGTAGATGAGAAACTATTAAAATGACTCATTAATTCCCTAAATGAGAGATGCTAATCCTCTTGAACACACCAAATGTAATTGTAGACAATTCAGTAAGGAATGCATCATATGGGAAAAAAATCACAAAGAAATTATGTTTGAAAAAATATATATTTAGCTTAAAAATAATAGGAAGGCATGATTTAAATATTTCATTGAGAATGTGAAGGGTTATTAGTATGAAGTGAATAAGGTTTCAAAGGAATACTTGAGTGAATACTGGAACAGGTTACTCAGAAGACTTGGAGAACTTTGCTTAAGACCTCTGAAAGGATATTTATCTTTCTTGTATGATTTTTTTTTCTAAATGGGTCCAACAGGATTTTAAAGCTTTACCCTTTGAAGAATATATTTCAAGTTCTGTTATATATTCATCATATCACATATCACACAGAGGCAGAAATTTTAGAATCAAGAAAATATCAAATAGTGCTTTATAACTATGTGAAAGTAATGAAAAGGTCTTTATCACTTTATGGAGAAAATGGTAGCTGAGAGGTGGTATGTTGGCTAGAACTCTGACCTGAAGTCAGGAAAATCTGGATGCAAATGAACCTTCAAATGCTAGCTAGGTATGGAACCTTGGACAAGTCAATTAATCTGTTTGCCTCAGTTTCCTCAACTATACATTGAAGAAAATATTAGGACCTAACTACTGAGATTTTTGGGAAGATTAAATTAAATAGTATATGTAAAGTATTGGCATAAATTAAGTACCGTGTAAATGCTAGTTTTTATTACCATTAATATTAGTATTAAAGAGCACCTATGAAGAAATAATAAATAAGAGGAAGATTTTTGGGTCTAAATGTGAGGAATCCATTTTGCATATAGGTCATACCTTTAGCAAAAGCATAAAGACTGAGAGACCAAAGCAAGAATGAGTGATTATGAAGAATCTGATTTAAGTCAAACATAAAATTAACAATGTGAAACTGTTAAAGACTGAGCCTGATCTAGGCTGCACTTATGTATTTTAGATCTGAAAATGGAATGAAATTAAACAGTAGTGATTTATTTAACAATTAACAACAATAACAACAAATTACTTTGTTATAATAGAAGAGTAGTTAAAGTAAAGAAGGGATTAGGAGAATAAGGGATACTTTATCAGATCTTTGGAGAAAGAAGGAATTTACAGTCAAAGAAGAGCTAGAAAACATTATGAAAGGCAAAATGGGCAACTTTGATCACATATAATTTAAAAAGAGTTTGCTCCCAAACCAACAGAAACAAGATTAAAAAGAAAGTACAAAGCTGGAAAAAATCTTTTTAGCTGGTGTTTCTGATAAAGGTTTCATTTCTAAAATATATAAAGAACTGTGTCAAATTTATAAGAATACAAGTCATTCCCCAATTGATAAATGGCCCAAGAATATGAACAACTTCCAGATGGGGAAATTAAAACTAAATATAGACATGAAAAAAATGTTCTAAATCACTCATGATTAGAGAAATGCAAATTAAAACATTGCTTCCTTACTAACTCAGACCTCTCAGATTGACTAAGATGACAGGAAAAAGTAAGGATAAATGTCAGGGATGTGGGAAAACTGGGGCACTAATACATTGTTGGTGGAGTTATGAAATGATTTAACCATTCTGGAGAAAAATTTGGAACTATGCCTAATGAACTCTCAAACCTATTACTGGGTCCATAAAGAAGGAAAAAGAGCCCACATGTGCAAAAATATTTGTAGCAGCTTTTATTATGGTAGCAAAGAATTGGAAAAGGAGTGGATTCCCATCATTTAGGGAATGGCTGAACCAAATGTGGCATATGAATATAATGGAATATTATTGTTTTATAAAAATAATAAATATGTTGATTTTAGAAAGGCTTAGAAAAATTTACATGAATTGATGCTGAGCAAAACAAGAAGAACCATGAATACTTTGTAAGAAATAACAACAAGAATCTGGTTCTTCTCAGTGGTTCAATTATCCAAAGCAATCCCAATACACTTGGGACAGAAAATGCCATTTTCATCCAGAAAAATAACTGTTGAGACTGAATGTAAATCAGCACATGCTACATTATTGTCTATTTTTCTTTTTGTCTCCCACAAATTTTCCCTTTTATTCTGACTTTTCTCTTCCAACATAATTCATAAAGCAATATACATTAAAAATAAATAAATTAGAATTAAATCTAAGGAAAATAAAATAGAGAAGGGATGTCCATCAAGGATAAAGCAGTGATTCAAATGAGCATAGCATCCCTGTACCTTTCATACTACTGGTATATATTGATCAGCTTGAGGGAAGAGCTTCAGCCATTTTGTTCTGTTTGTTTTACATGAGGCCACCTAGAAATCACATTAATGTTCCAAGCCATAGTCCTTTGAGCCACTTAAATACATAAGAGAGTTTTAACATATTTCAAGGGAAAATAGCCTAACCTGCTTGGGAAGAATTGGATACATTTTTTTTTTTTTCTAAAAACAGAAGAGTAAAAGATAAGTCTAGAAATGTAGATGGACATCAGTGTGAACATTAACTATGAGGGTTAGGTTTTTGCCTTTGTTCTTTTGAAAGCTATTCCCTATATATATATATATATATATATATATATATATATATATATATATCCCCTATTGAAAGCAAGAAAGAAGAGGGAAGAAGCCACTATGGTGGAGATAAAACCCGCCTCTATCTGAGCTCCTCATAGTATCCCTTAAATCAACAGAAGATTATCCTCTGAACTGGTTTTTGGACATAATATTTGGAATAAAATAAATTTTCAGAAGTAGATACTTTGGAAGAATTTCAGCACAGGTCTGTTTCAACTGGGCAAGGGGAGAGGTTGCTGAACCCAGACCACAGCACAGGGAGTCCAGGGCAAGGTGAAAGTTATTATTAGGAAAGAAACCATAGTATATGGTAGCAGAAGATTACTATTGGGGAAAAAGGAAAAAACGTTTTACCTTTCCTAAAAACAGCAAAAAAGCAAGATGGCTCACATCAGGCACCAGTATAATTGAGAGGATGTTGTATCTTCAGAAGAAAGGATTTTTGAGAAACTAAGAAGGTGTGAAAAATGAAGTTTGGATACACTGAAATTTGTATGACAATGGGCAATATCATTAGAGATGTCTACTATTTTAGAAATTCAGGAATGGACATCTAATACAATGTTCATGCTAGTGTGTATGTGTGTGAAGAATAAATGATAGTTGTGGTAGAAGAAATATAGATTAAGAAGTTTTTTGAATAAAAATTTTAGAGTTAGGATTATTTTATTTTTTGGTTTCTCTATTTTTAGTATCTAAGATAATGATTGATACATAAAGGCTTGTTGATAGATGGAATGAGTGAATTGATTAGGAGTAATTAAAAGGAGGAAAGCAGATCAAAATCTACTCTGAATATTAACATTTAGGGTCAGTGGAGAAAGAACCATAGAATCAATTAATCAATAAGCAGTTATTAGGTATATATTTTGTGCAAGAAATTGCACTAAATATTAGAGGTGGAAGTAACTAAATAATAAACTAAACAGAGAGAGAGAAAGACAAATGGACAATAGATAAATGAGTAAAAGAATAAGAAAAAAGGCAAAATAAAAGATGGACAAATAAATCAATATTCAATCTTAGGAAGTATAAATTCTGTCACAGAAACAACACATACAAGTATATATAGAATAAAAACAAAATAATTACTACATAGTTAAATACAGTCAAGAGCTGGTCTTGGAATTAGAAAAAAAATCAAATCCTTACCTTGCTATATGTTGTCTGTGAGATCCTTGGCAAATCATTTAATTTTTTAGAATGCCAGACAACTCTCTATGACTGTAAATTGCTGATCAGATATGATTGGTAGGGAAAGCTAGTGACCTTAGATTTCTTATATTAATGAAATCACAAATCAAATCTCTCTCCCCTCAAAGAGTAAAATCCAAGGTAGTTAGGGAAAGAGGATACTGTAAATGGGGAAAAACAGTATGAGGCTTCATGTGGAAGAGTTCTCAACTTTTTCTTCAGTCATGGATCCCTTTAGCAGACTAATGAAGTTTCTGAAAAAGTACTTGAGCTATGGCTAGAGAAAGTGAAGCCTTCTGTGATGGACATATAAAGAGCAAATGTATTCCAGGCCTTAGCCAGTGCAAAAACCATCTCAGAATTTGAGAGTTTTTTGGGAATTAAGCAACTATCCAAAGCATGGCTAAAATGAACCCTAACACAGTATACTAGAAAAGATTCTGCTTGATAGGGGTAGTCTTTATCAAGCCTTACTAGGCTTCTCTTGAGGCAGCCTATATTACTTTTGGACAGCTTTAATTGTTAAGTTGCTTTTTTCCAACATTAAGTCTAAAATCCCTTCTGTTTGATTTCTACTCATTGTTCCATTCATTACTTCCCTTTGAAGACAAATATCAAATATAAATAGATAGATAAATAAATACATATACATACGCATAAAATATGTAATATATATACACACATATATAAAACAATTATATACGTATATGAAATATATAACAAGCACACTTATGGAATATATCATATATATGTATATATACGTATATATGTATATATATATATATACACACACACACACACACACACACATATATATATATATATATGTATATATACACACACACACACACACACACACACACACACACACACACACACACACACATATATATATATATATATATGTAAAATATATGCAACTCTTCCCTGCAAATATTTTATCAAAAGGGAAGAAATTTCAAATGTCAGGTAAATAAAAAGAGGGCCTGTATTCAAGTGCTGATTTAGATATTTACTTTGGTGAAAGACATTTAACCTCTTTAACCATTTAGAGCCTGTTTATTTATGAACTATTTAGCCTTGAAAGACCCTTACAGCTATGAGTCTATGAACTCTGAGAACACTACCAAAGTCACTCTTTAAAAAAATCATATTTAAGGGTTCTACTGTGTCAAATGATACAGAGGCATAACATGGATGAGAATAAGGGAAAATAAACAAAAACAACTAAATGTATCAACTGAGAGATTTTAAGTGATCTTGGAAAGAATTGCTTCTGTTGAGCAGGAAATCTAGCATTTAGATTTCAAGAGAGTGAATGATATCCTTGGAAATCATTATTATTTAATACTTATATTTATTAAAACATTTTTCTCTGAATCTTCTGGATTTGGTTAATATGGACGTTGGGTGGAGATTAATGATTCATTCAAAGTTGTCCTGGTAATAAAGTGAACTAAATTTAAATTGTTATCTTGAAGCTATACTTAGCCAGCAACCAAACTAATATGCTGCTTCAACTCTTTTATGACAGCCTTAAAATACCATTTCATTAGAATAATTTATAGCAAAATGTACATGAAGATAGTTAAATACTATGCACAATATAATCAGTGCTTTGAAGTACAGGTTTTAATTGGCAATATATTCTTGGCAAATTTATTATGCTCTATAATAATTTCTGAATGTGTAATATTTCCCTGATAGACTATGCACTTCATGAAAGTAGGAATCTTATCTAAATTGTATATCTATCTCATCTGGTACCTAGTACAATACTTGGTACACAATAGGTATTTAATAAATGTTTGCTGAATTCTTTTAAAATTAATTAAATAATCTATTTAGCTTCTTTCTTTTTGGTCTTTACAATTTATCTTTTCTCTTTAATTACTAATTTTTTTTTACAATTTTATAAATCATAACATACTTTACATTACAATAAAATAAATGGTATAACATTAAATAATATGTTTTGATAGATTTTTTTAAGGAGGATTATTTCCAAATGAAATCCTACAACTAGAAGAATAAGACAATACTGAAATCTGCTGCATCAGACACTCTGTCTAGGTGTAGCCAAATACCATGTAGTTTTAAAATCACTGCACAATTGGAATTATTTAGAGCGTAGCCACCTTTAAGCTGGCAAGAAAAGGAGGTAGAAGCTTCCTAAGGGACTCAAAGTCTGCAATTTTCTGCTGCTAGTCATCAAATGCCCTGCTTAATATCACTGCAGAAAAGTTATAAAACCAATTTCTTTTCCCAAGTCTTTCACCAACATACCCTAAATGTTTCAGAATACATCAAGCATCACTTCTCATATCCCTTCACTGTTCAGACTTCTCTAGTTACAGCAGGATGGAAGGGAGAAAAAGAGATTTAAAAAAAAAAAAAGAACTAAAGATGTTAAAATTTAGATTAGAAGAAGTAGAATGAGAATTGGCTTTACAAATGTAATGAAGAACTACTAAAATATAGCATTCAACAGTATTGTATTTTATCATAAACCCTAGATCTGATTCCAGACTTTGGCAATTTCTAAATCTGTCTGTCTCATTGTCTGGTTGTCTTTGTGTTTGTCTTCTATGTTTGTCCTCTCATTTTCTTTTTGTTGTTGTTGTTAATGTTTAAATAATATTTTATAATAAATGTATGTCCAAATTTTTAAAGTTTTAAAACATGTTACAAGCAACAAAACAACTGATCAAGTAGTAAATGCATATGTTCAAGACAGTACCTGTAGGTGAGTAGAACATGATGCTACCATTTTTTGCTATTGTTTGTTTCCTGAATTCCAGACTAAGATATAACTCAGAAGGCTATTAAGATATATACTTTTGTATTTGTTTCCATTTCATCATCAAAAACTTAGGCTAGGTCTTCAATACATCATCTTTCACTTTAATACCTTTTCATTACCCCTATGTTCATAATCTCCCCATATGACATATAATCATAAAATTATTCTTCCTAAAATATAATTTTTGCTGTAAAATCTTATTTTTAAAAATAAACAAATTTTACAATTCAACAATTAAGTTCAACAAACTAAATAAATATTAGGCAACAAATAAAAAAATATTAGGCATACTTAGAAAAGAAAGGAAGAAAAAAGGGAGGAAGGAAGGAAATTCCAGATACTTTCAAGAGGCCTACATTTTATATATTCTATTTTTCATGAAAAAGTTGAAATTACTTGACCTAGTTTTTAAATGATCCTTAATCTGATCGATTCTTACCATATTCATTTTTTTAAAATTTCTTAACACTTCTTTCTATGACATATGTGTTCCTTCCAGCAAGGTCCCACACTGAAGTCTCTTTTACGTTTCTAATTAGATCTTATGTTTTAAGGCTTAGTATAATATGTTTATCACAGTGTCTACAAAAGGTATTTTAAAATATATCAATTTACCTAAACATTAGTAATTTTATAGGTTGTACTATCCATCCCATATATTTAATGTTTGTTCTTGTTTTTGTTTTTACACATACATTTACACATGCATACACATATATACACAGGTACATACATATCTTGGCTCTTCAATGACATTGTTAGGAAATGTAGGGCAAAAGTCATGAATTTTTCATTACCTACCATGCTTAGCACAGTACTTTGTACACAATAAGCATTCTGCCATGCAATTGAATGATATTTCATTTGACAGAAGCGTTCAATAAGAAAAGAGAAAAATAAAATCTCAATGTTAATTATATCTAAGTTCTATCCTTTTAAGTGCTATAGTTTTAATCAATATAATTTCCAAGAAAATTTTCATTTCTCATCAAGTTATTAGGTCATAGATTATAGCTGAAAGAGTACTTAGAGATTATGTTTATTTTATAGATGAGGGAATTTAGATACAAAGAGATTAAAAAAACAGGATTATACAGAAAGTAAAGGGCAGAACAAGGCTTTGAGTAGAGGTCAATTTATAGGTTGGAAAATTGAGTGGAAGTGAGTTAACCAAAGCTTATGAATTAATGATAGATTTTGAACAAGGAAATAAGTTTCCTGAAATTTAGAAGTGACCTTAGTAGATATTCAATTAGACAGAGAAATATATTTTACCAAACAAGGAAGTAGGAAACAAAAATAATTTAAAAACAAAAAGGAAAGGGATGATAAAAGGTAGGGAAAAATAAGAGAGACAGTGATCAGAAGCAAAAGAGACTTTTGGAAAAGATAGTTTAAAAAGCAAGATAGAAGGATAAGCAGAAGAAAATAGAATGGATAGAAACTCATACTAAATAATAATCATAATTTTGAATGTGGATGGATTTAACTCATCCATTAAATATAAGCAGATAGTAGAATATTTTAGAAAACAGAATGCAACAATATATTGTTTAAAAGAAAAGTACTCAAAACAGAAAGATAGGTACAGAGTTAAAATAGGAGCCATAATAGAATGTATTTGTTATTGGTTATGCTTCAAATGAAGTAAAAAAAGGCATAGTCCATGAGGATATTTTAAAAAATAGATCTAATTAAGAAAGATAAGCAAAAAAATCCCTACATTTTGGTAAAAGTGCCATGAGGAATACTCATCAATTGGGAAATTGTTGAATAAGCTGTTATATGTTACTGTGATAGACTGCTATAGTGTTCTAAGAAATGACAAGAAAGGTGATAGCGGGAAAAAAACCTGATGAAATACATATGAATTGATGCAAAATGAAATGACTAGAACTAGAAGAGTATTATACACAGTAATGACAATATTGTAATAATGATCAAATGTGACTTAGCTACTCTGATCAATAGAAGGATCAACAGCAATATCAAAGGACACATGATGAAAAAATGCTATTTATCTTCATAAAAAGAATGTATGAACTCTGAGTGCAAAATATACAATTTTCAGTATATTTTTCTTGTTGTTTTTTGAGATGTGTGAAGGGGAACAGGGGAGATGCCTAATATGGAAATATGTTTTGTGTGATTTGACATGATATTTGGTGTCAAGTTGAAATGGACAGACACGAGATAGACAGCTCTGACCAGATTATTAAATTTAAAGCATCATTTATTAGCTGGCCAGTGACTGACCCCACTAGACAGGCTAATAGAGATCAGCCCCGAACCTTTAGTGAGGTACACTTTTAAGCCCATTTACCACATCCTGGTACAGCCTTGTGGTTACAAATTTTGGGAGTCACTGACACAGTTTCTCCTTTACAATAGGAAAGTGTCTGGACGAGAGTGAGTACACAAGGGAAACTTTTTTGCAATGTAGACACCTACTTCTCAGAAAGTCTAGGGTCTCATGAACCCAGGGATGGGGCCCAGTCTGAACATAACACTTCCCTTAATTTAGTTTAAGCAACATTTTCCTATAAGTCTGAGGCCCCTTGACCCAGGGATGAGAGTCCAGTCTTTTGTCCATTTCAAAATGATATCATAATTGCTTGCCTTATATAATATATATATATATATATATATATATATATATATATAATTTTTAAATATAATTCAAACCCAGGAATGTTTTTATTGTTTATATTTTTATCTTTACTGCTTGGTCTTATTTTTTCTCTCATTCTCTCTGCTCAGGATATTTAATTAATCCTCATAAGTCTCCAAATCAAAAGATTTACACTGAAATTTACTTAGGGACAAAATACTCTTCACTTCTTTTCTTGACTTCAATCTGCCCCCTACATAGAAATAAACTATTCAGAATTTCCTCACCTACTCTGTATTGTCTCATCATTTTTTTCCCCCTCCTTCAATATACTGTTCATTTTTGTTCTTCGCCCTTTCCCTCTTCTATATATCCAAATCATGGTGAAGGGGAAAGGGAAGAATAACAACAGCTTTTTGGAACTTAAAAAATATATTTTTTTCTCATCCTTTTAACCTTCTATTACAGACCTGAATTTTACTTTCCACAAAATCTTTTCCTCTTTATTTTCTCAATTTCAAACATTAAAAAATAATTAGCTACATCATTTCATATGGCATTTATACACTATATTCAAGCCTCAAATTACATAATTTGAAAATATTTCTTCCTTTTTATGTTTAAATTAATTCATAATGTTTATTCCATTTTAAAAATATTACTATAGTGTATTGAATAAGTTGATTATTACATATAGTATCTGGATCAAAGCAGAAAGACTTGTGAAAAGGTGCAGAGAGTAAAAAAACACACAGAGGAATCACAAAGACCTTAGATAGATGAAGTTAAAACAAATCATTAGGTGACAAACAAAATCCATACTTGGTTCTGACTTGTTTCATTCTGTGGGTCAAGGCTACATTTAACAAACTAGGGAAAATGTTATGGCAATCAATTCATTAAATCCCCAATTCTGCCCTCTACTCACTTTTTCATGTCTCTCAGACATGGAACTGCAGAAAGATTAGGGACTTGAGTCCCAATTCCACAATTGACAATACATACCTATTCTCTTCTTATCAGGAAATAAAGGTAAAGTCTTAAAATACAACTTTTTAAGGGAAAAAACAAAACAAAACTGAACATGATATGCCATTAATAATTTAATAGCCCTTGATTTTGACACATCTTCATTTACTTAATATAAATATTGAGGTGGAACTCTAGCTTCTTTACTGTTAATGAATCATTTTGGGGGGGTAGTTAGGAGAAAGCATATTGAGAGAGGACTTGAATTCCTGGTGACATTTGTGTGGTGATCTCCTATTCTTCTTCCTCCCTTGGAAACTTGGAAATTCAGGAGTCAATAATTTTGGTATTGACTAGTGACATGCTCATTATGATGTTAGGATTTGTCATTGCAGTCACGATGATAAACGATGAATTGAATTTCAAATGTTGGCAGCTTTTTGATGGATATAATTATCATAAGAGCTAATAAAATTATACAACCCAATATCTCTCTGGAAGAAATACAGTATCTAAATGAAATATTAATAAACAACTGTGGAACAGCTGTGCTGTAAGAACTATTCCAACAATTAGGAGGCCCATCCTCCAGAAATGACTTTCTAATAATTTTCAAGCTAGAGGAAGGAAGGAATTTTCTTTAGAAATCAGAAGCAGTTATTCCCAAGAATAGCCCTCTTAGAAGTAGAAGAATAAACTGACCTACATGATGGATTTGTTTAAGGCATCCATTAAAATCCTTTGTGAAATCAGGAATAGGAAATAGATGACCTTAAAAATTCTTTCATACCCCATAATTATTTAAGTGGCTGTGGCTAAAACATTGGTATATGTTTAAAAGGCTTCCTGCCTGTATTGCCACATTTTCCACATTAGAATTCACTCTATGGTTTATGGATGATTTAATTTCTTAACAGTATGATCTCTTTCATTTGGGAAGCATGTAACTTTCATATTCATGCAAACTGTTGTCTGCAATGGTTCTATAGCTATGTTTTCTCAACATTAAATAGAGTATTCCATTTTATGTAATCAACACTTCATTTTCCGTCTCTCCCTGGAGAACAACAAAGAGCTACACATTTACCTGATGCTGATCATACTGTATACACACAGCAGTGTGTATACATAACAGTAAGCAGGCACATGTAAATAAAAATGCACCACCACATGCCACACACTTTGCCTTAGCTGTTCTTTTAAAATAAAACCTAATATTGCCTCAGCAAAATACATACATACATATATATGTATATATATATATACACACAGATATATACATTATGTATACCATATGTTGCATTCTCATAAGAATGATTTTATGTTTAAATAAGACACATTTTATGTTGTGATGTCTCAACTAATAATGTTTTCCAAAATGGATATCCTTTGTTTTCAGAATACCTCATTGGTGGTTATAAGGAGAAGGGGAGAGTTTGAAGAATGGAGACAGGATGCAAAAGGACTATGGCTACTTAGTCTCCAATTCCTCATTTTTTTTCCACTGTAGCTCCACATGTATCTATATTCATCTCATTCTCACGATTTCAATATAATTGGTATCCTGTTAATCCTACATATTTTATTTAATAAATTTTAAAAGATGCTGAGAAAGGTCCATTGTGTTCACCAGACTAGCAAAGGAGTCCATGACATAAAAAGATTCACAAACCCTGATTATAAGTTGCTAAGATGGTACCTTTCTCAGATCCCCATATATTAAAATCATGGATCCAATCCCTATCACAGTTTCTACCAATACAATGATTAATACATTTAAAGTTAATATAAAATATATATAAATATGTATGGAGATAGACATAAATATTATATAGACATATACATCTCTATTCCTATCTATTCCTATAAATATTTCTAATTGTATCTATATCTGTCTTAAATATGTATGATTTTATGCCTATGTTTATTATTTATACCCCTATTTGTATCTATATTTGTATATTATGTACATATCCATATCTATTTGTATCTAAATATATCTCTTTCATCTATCTATCTTAGATGCTAGGAATATATGAAAGAATTGAACTTATCACATTTCCCACATTTACTGGCTGGGCACATTGCTTAACCATTCTGACAGATCAGATACATTTTTTAAGTACCTACTAAGTATTTACTCCATTAAAATCATAGGTACTATAATATGCACATACATTTTTATATCAGATCAAGTCTTGTTTGCCTTCTTGATTGTCTTTGTTAGTATCTTAATTGCTGATTGATACCTAGTCAAGATGTTTGGTTCTTACAAAGAAAGCTATGGAGAATCTGGACAGAATTCTTAAAAAAAGGAAACAAAGATCTTGCAGACAATGATTCATGGTTTTTGCAGTAAAAATGTATGGCCATGAGAGTTGGACTATAAGGAAAATTGAGCATTACATTATTAACAGGGTTCCAATTAATTCTGCTACTAAATTACTCATTACACTAAATGAATTTATTACACTTTAGTGTAGTAAAAGGAGCCTGATACCTTATTCCTTGAATGAGAAAAATGACAGTCTCCATATGCATCACCTTGATTAGAAGATACCTGGAATCTTATATTCAGTTAACAATGATATTTTAAGAATAACACTTATATCATGCAAAAAGCATGATAAAAGCATGAGAAACATAGCATGAGAATTCAAAGAGAAAATGAAATTAGTTCCTACTATCAAGTAGTTTACATGTTAATTAAAGGAGGCAATACATGAAAGACAGCTCATCATAAGATATGAAAAAATGTTTAGGGTTCTTTAGAATAGAACAGCAAAGGAATCTGGAAAACCCTTACACTGAGAGATAAACCAGATAGCAATACTTGGGTATCTAAAGATAATCATAGCAGGATATGTGATAAGGACTAAAGGCTTTAAAGATCAATGGCTGTGCAGATAAGGACTACTGCTCTATCATCTAACCAGAAATATTGTAGTTCGTGATTCCTTGTGAGCAACATTAATACCCATATCTCTGGCCAAGAATTCTTGGGATGGCAATATTGGATCCAAGAATAAGAGTGGATGAGGACTCTGAGAGTAGATGTTTGTATGTGTGCTTGTGTGGTTGTATGTGTGTAGGGGGGAAGGGGTCAACATTTATTTTGGAGTGAGTATCCAGATCCTGTAGGGAGCCAGACAAGAGAACTTAGGACTATTGGTATTTGTGTAAGTGGAAGACCTTGGTGGGAAAGGGGGACAATTCTATGTTATTTATTAGTTGTATAGTAGAGTAGATTTTTATTTAGGTATGCTATAGACTAAGTGACCTTTGTACTTATAGTTCTGAAATTTTGTATGAATATACACATACACACATGTATATGTATATGTATATCTACACACACACACACACACACACACACACACACACACACACACATATATATATATATATATATATATATATATACATATATACCTACATATATAATGTGTATATATGTATATGGCTATATAATGAGGTAATCAAGATTAAAAGACTTACTCAGCTAGTTAAGTGTCAAGTGTCTGAGGAGGGATTTGAACTCAGATAGTCCTGACTCAAGTGCTATCCACTGTGCCACCTGGTTGTCCTGAAATCATATAACTCTAAAGTGAAATATTGTTGAAAATGAAAATGAATATTTGGGATAGATCTGAGGTTGCCTAGGCTATATTTTATTGATTCTGAACTATTTGAATCTGAATCTTACCAGCAATGGACTAAATGATGTCACAAAAATGACACTTACCAGCTTTACTGTCTTCTACTTGGAAGATGGAAATGAATTATTAAAATTATATTTTTTTTGCCAAGATTTGTGATTTCATTTGTGTACCACACTCCAAGAATAGCATCTCCCTTCATCCATGCTAACTACCAAATCAACTACAACTTAATTTCTTGGAGTATTTTTTGGAGCATTCAGAGGTTAAGTAGAAAATTATTGGAAGAACTTGGATACAGATATTCCTGATTCCCACACTGATTTATGCTTTTAAAGTTCAAGGATGTGAAACTCTTACATAGACAATGTTACCTTATTTTAGCATCCATAAAATAAGTGAGTGAAACTATAGCCAATGGTCAATCAGGATTCCCATTATATGTTTGTATGTGTCTATCTATGTATATGTGTATGTAATTGTAGATCTTTTATAGCTCATTTTTACTCAGCAATTATAAATGTCTACTTGTATAAGACATTCATTTCTCTAAATTGGACAAACTTCTTCACCAGACTCTCCAAAACCATATTCTTGGAGCATTTCATTCATTTCACTCCAGAATTTCTGCTGAGGAAAAGAGCCTTTTGGTTTGGGATTTAGTAAACAAGAAATTTGTGATGCAAGCCACAAGCCCTCATCCCATCCAATCTCCTAGCTAACCAAGAAGGCTCTTTAGCCATACTCCTTGGCACTGCATATATTCCACAGTCATTTCCACTTCTTGCTCTAGGCATAGTAATCATATCCACAATACCATTCCATCTGGAGAGAAAGTAAATTACCAAATATATCATCTCACTTCTGTGTGACTGGCCTTACCAAAACAACCTCTAGTGACAGTTTCTTTATACAACTTTGTGTCTTCTCATTAGAAAATAACCTTGAGGGCAGTTATTAATTTATTTTGATTTATGGATCTGTGGTACTTAGCATGGTTCCTGAAACAATAAATATATAATACATATTTCTTTCTTTACTTCCCTTTTCTCTTCACTTTTCCATTCCTTTCCCTTCCTCAATGTGTCATGGTGCAAAAAGTGATAGACAATCTATTACAAGCAAATACAGCTTCAATCCTTACATTATGCATAATAGTTTTTTGATCTTGGACAATTTAGCCTCACTAAATCTCAGTTTCCTCAAGTGTAAAACAAGAGGATTGTTCTCAATGCCCTTTATGTCCTTTTACAACTCTAATTTATTTACTTAATTTCAAAACCCTCACCCTTGCTATTATACAACACAGATAAATGTGTCTTTGTACTTCATGTAGGGGAAATCCAAATAGTATTTTATTTAAAGCAAGTGAAATCAGACAATAGTGGGTAATGATGCATATACATAATTTATAGGTTATGAGCTAGCATACTTCAATTTAAGGAGAACAAGGACAAATATAAAACTAGAAAGAGTATGCATGAGAATTCCCCAGATTTCAAAATTCAGGGAATAGGAGTTTGCCCTGATGGGGTCAACGTTTGAGGGTAACCAGCAAGACAGGCAGTTTGTGCATATTGAATATTAAAAGACAAGTCCCATTGTGGATAAACAAAACCTGTCAGAAATCAGAAGATAGTGAATCATAGATGAAGTTTGCCCTTTGTTGGAAGCATAAGAATCATTATGAGGAGGAAATAGCCTTGAAAATATAAAAGGAAATATAAATAGTTAGAATATCTTAACCTTTCCATTGGAAAGAAAAAATTAAATGTGTCGAGGATTTTACCTTCACCCTTGATCTGCACTTTAAAAAAGGTGTACATTTAAAATTGAATGAAGGTGTACACATTAGTAATCATTGTAAGAGAGAAGACATTGAAAAAAGCCAAGCATGAGAATAAAAAATGAAGACTGACAGAATATATTTGAAAAGCGAAAGTCTTGAGGTATGCAGAAAGCTCTTGTTATTATAGATCATTGGTCCTCAATTTGTAGTTTATGAGCAATATAATACTTCTGAAACTATTTCAAGTTCCTTATAAAATCCCCCCAGTACTGCCTTTTTATATATGTCAACTATTACCTATTAAAAGTAAGCGTTCTATGGGGTTTATTAACTTGCAGAATGTCAATGCTGTATGCAATTCATTATGGATTTTTAATCGCTATTCATCATGGGCAGAAAACCTGGGATCTATTATTTTAAGTGATCTATAATTTATTTGTGGAAAAGTGAGGTAATTACATTCAGTTTTACAGAGTTTTAACTTGCTAAATAAAAGCAATGTTCAGGTCACATGGCTTTGTTTCAGAGCCCTAACTAGCAATTTATGTTTTTTGGAAGAGCTGTGGATGAGAAGAAGGAAGTTTATCTTAAAGGTTAGAAAATTGAAATAGAGGTATTAGCAACTCTAATTTTATTGTCATGAACAGGGCAACAGTGGCTGCAGCCTAGTTAAATCTTTCTTTTGTTTACAACAAATTAATGGTATGAACAATTTTTCAGTCTGTCATCCAATAGTTAATTCAGTAGAAATATCATCTTGCTGTTTTTTTGTTTTTGTTTTTTTGTCTTTAATGAAGTGACCAGTCAATTGGCTAAATTAAGAAAATATTCAGCCTCTAGATCTACATTTATCTCCTAATTAAAATCTATTATTTATTTATTATAGGACCTTAAATTTGAAACTGAAAATATCTTTAGAGGCCACCTTTTCTATTTGGCAGTAGAGAAACCAAGACCTAGAGCAGTTAGGTGATTAAGTTCACATAGGTGACTCCATGCAAGAATAGAAATTTAATAGCAAGTCCTCAGAGACCAGATCAATCCACATTATTATCTTCCAAGAAATCCTCTTTCCAGACTCATTCTGCATAATCTTGCATAAGTGTTAATCTTATGACTCCCTAGTCTTTTGAAACTGCACTGCAATTACTTTTTTCACTCAATTAATCTCTACAATCTTCTCTCATGAAGTTCATCTCCAAACCTCTATTTGAGGAAGTACTCACACCAGACATACCCCAGTCAGCCCATGACTCCCAGGAATCTTTTTGCATCTTCTTGCATAGGTACTTCTTATCTCCAAGATACTTTCAACTTCTTTTTTATATTTTATTTTCTCCCATTATAATATAATGCAATCTTTAATGGCAGAAACCATTTTGCTTTTGCCTGTATTTGTTTTCCTACTTTAGTGCTGTCTGGCACACAAGTAGTTGGGTTTGTTCTCAAAGATGACCAAAATGGCATTACTAATGTTATTATCAAAGTAGAATTGTGTGTGAATTGTAGTTGATCAGACTAATATAAGCTCAGAAGGTGCTACCACAGATGAGGCATGAATAACTCATAGGGCTATTTGAAGGAAAGATAGCTCTAAATTTGTGTATCATATGCTTCTTTTCAGTTACTACAATTATGTTTTGTTACAGTGCCTCATGCAATGAGAGAAGATCCTGTGCCTGGCACATAGTTGTTGTTTAATAAATTCTTAATAAAGTATAATAAATATATTCCTTCCCCTTTGCCTCCAACTGTTAGTGTTTTCCTATACTGTCTTATTTTTAACTACTTTGCATATGTTTGTATTTTGCATACATTTTACATATACTTATCTCTTCAATTAGAATGCAAGATTTTATCATGTAGAGACATTTCTTGCTTTGTACTTTTGTTTCCTATTCCTAGCATGCTACCTAATGATTAATAAATTGCTTAATATTTATTTACATTTTTTATTCTCTTCCTATTGAGATTATGTCTCTTGAGAAGAAATTATATGTCATGTTTCCATAATTATAATTATTGTCCCTACTTTGAGAAGAGGGATTATACTTATAAAGAAGCTTTATGCACCTTTATTTGATGTATATGATAATTTTGGCAAAAGGAAAGTACCATATACTATATACTATATACTAAATAGCCTGGGATTAGAGATTTAGACCTCAGGTAGACATAATCTAGAAAATCATTTTATTTTTACAAGTAAGGAAATCAATGTCACTCTGGATGAAACAGAAAATTTCTGCAGGTAGAGTCAAGATGGAAAAGCCAGGAAGCTGCTTGAACTCTCCCAGTTTCCCTCAAAAACTGTATGAAATCAAGAGTATGAACAGAGTTTGACAGAATGAAATCTTTCTCCAGCTCTACAAAGTTTGTAAAATGCTTCAAGAAAACATCACCTCACTGGGGTGATGAGGATGTTCAGCCCAGGTCAGACAGACTCTGGGAAAGCCAATGAGAGGGTCTTAATCACAGCAGATCAGCAGCTGAGACCCTCGGTCCTGGCTCAGCAGAGGAGCACAGCAGGGGAGCAGCCTCCAGTCCCAGCTCAGAAGGCAAACTCTGGGAAACCAGGATGTTTCCTGAACAGAACAGAAAAAGCTACTCCCCACACACACAAGGGGAGCTGTGTTCAAAGCCAAGACTCAGAGCTGCACAGGAAGTTTAGAACAGCGCCCCCTATAGCCCAAGAGCAGAGATACACCTTAAAAATAAAAAATGAGGAAATACCAAAAGAAAAGAAAAGAAGCAAAAAATGGGAAAGAACCTTGACCATAGAAAGTTACTGTGGTGACAGGGCAAACCAAAACACAAACTTGGATGAGAACAGAATATTCACAGAAGAAATCTCAAAGAGTGATATGAATTGGTCTCAAGCCCAAAGAGGCTTCTTGGAAGTGCTCCTAAAAGACTTTAAAAGGCAAATAAGAGAGAAAAAAATGAAAAAAAAATGAGAAAGGAAATGAGAGGCATGCATGAAAGAGTCAACAGCTTTGAAAAGGAAGGAAAAAATTGTCTGAAGAAAACAATTCCTTACATAATAGAATTAAGCAAATGGAAAAAGGTACAAAATTTAAGTGAATAAAATCACACATTAAAAATTAAAACTGGAAAAATTAAAGCTAATAACATTGTAAAACAGCAAGAATCAGTCAAACAAACTAAAAAGACTGAAAAAATGGAAGAAAATGAGAAATACCTCATTGGAAAAAGAGCTGACTTGGAAAATATATACAGAAGAGGCAATTTAAAAATTATTGGCCTACCTGAATGCCATGACCAAAAATAGAGCCTGGATAACATTCTATAAAAACAAAACAAAACAAAAAAAAACATTCATTAAGGAAAAGTGTTCCAATATTCTAGAAATGGAAAGGAGAAATACTCATCAAAAGAATCCATGGATCACTTCCCGAAAGAGATATCACAAGGAAAAATCCAAAGGACATTGCTGCAAAACTTCAGAACTACAATATCAAGGAAAAAAAATGCAAGCTGCCAGACAAAAACAATTCAAATATGAAGCAGCAATAGTCAGGATTACCCAGGATCTGGCAGATTCTACAATAAAGGATCACTGAGCTTAGAATACTATATTCTGAAAGGCAAAGTAACTAGGATTGTAACCAAGAATTAACTATCCAGGAGACTGAGCATCATCTTTCAGGGGAAAGTATGAAGTTTCAATGAAGTAAGCAAATTTCAATCATTTCTACTGAAGAAATCAGAACTAAGCAGAAAATTTAATTTACAAAAACATGGGTCACAAGAAAACCATAGAAAGGTAAACTGGGGGAAAATACATATATTTAAAGAAGAAAATGTATCCCTAGATAGGAAAACAATATTTGTAACTCTTGAGAATTCTGTCACTGTGACAGATAGAGGGGGACATCACAAGAACTGAAGGTGTGGTTGTGAATGGACTCTGATGTGATGACACCAAAGAAAAAAACATTAAGGAGCAGGTAAAGGTCTGTGTACCGGAAAAAGAGGAAAGGGAAGGTGTAATGGAACAATTATGTGTAATGGAACACATGAATAGGTGCAAAAAAAACTATTACAATAGAGGGAAATGAGGGAGATGAGTATTATCTGAAGTTTGATTTTCATCAGTTTTGGCTCTAAGAAGGAATAACCTAATCATTCCTTTGGATATAGAAATTTATCTAACCCTAAAAAGAATTAGGAAGAGAAAGAGGAAAAAAAGAAAAGAGAGAGACAGAATAGAAGGGAGGGCAGAAACACTAGGAAAAAAAAAAGTTAAAGAAGGAGGGGGAAACATGATAGAAGATAAGGTAGTGGGTAAGGTGTATTAAAATACTACTAAGAGAAGGGGAGAAGGGTGATAAGAAATAAGATAGTAGGTAGAGTGGGTAAACACACACACACACACACACACACACACACACACACACACACACACACAAAGACTGGGTAAAAAGAGAGAAGAAAAGTATATACAAGGGAGAATAGAATGCAGGGAAATAAAGAGCTAGTAATTATATCCATGAATGTAAATGGGATGAACTTTCACAATGTGTTATTTACAAGAAACACATTTGACACACAGATACACATACAGCATAAGGGTAAAAGTATGGAAAAGAATTAATTATGCTTCAGCTGAAATTAAAAAAAAAAAAGAAGTGGTAGCAATTTTGATCTCAGATAAGGCAAAAATAAAATGGTTCTTATTAAAAGATATAATTAAGGAAAATATGTCTTGATAAAAGCTACAGTAAATAATGAAGTAGGATACTAAATGGGTTTGCACCGAGTAGTAGTTTCTGTTTTGTTGTTTTGTTTTTATCTTTCCCATGTTTTTTCACTAATGCTCTGATTTTTCTCTCACAACATGATTCATAAAGCAATGTGTATTAAAAATAAATAAACTTACTATAATAATAATAAAAAAATCTCTGGGTGAAATATTGGAAAAAACAAAATAGTAGTCAGTAAATTAGCATTTCTAAATACTTACCAAATGCCAAGTATTTATTAAAATTCTCAGGGTCTAGACCCTCAAAGAAGGCAATGTTGGAATAAATGTTTATGTTTTCTGAAAGCCAAAAGAAACCCAAACACCAAGAAGGTCCCAAGTCAACTAGTAGAAGACATTAAAGAACTCATAATTTGGTATCTTGGAAAAATTTAAATTTAAGATTTCAATGGAAGTCAGCACTAGGCAGAAAATGTCCCTTCTGAAGGCCTCAGGAAAACAGAGTCCCTTATCCCTCTCCCTGCCCTTTACTGTACCAAAACAAAAATAAAAACAACCAAATAAAAAAAAAAATAATAATGTCACAATCTGATAATTCCAACAAGAGTAATATTTTACAAAAAGCAAGGGACAGAAAAGGAGCATCCACTATTACACTCAAGTCGAGTTCAGATACTGCTTTGATTGTGTAGTCTTTGCCCTAAAACCTTTGACAACTTTTTTTGTTGCTATACGTGCAGCAAGAATTTTCTTAGAAGAGAAGGGATAGGCTTCTATTCTAGCAAGGAGGAGACCTGTCATCCATCTGCTTTTTCTTATATAGAAGACGAGCTTTCAGAATTGACCAAAGCAGAGAGTCTTCAAACATCTGAAATTCCTCAAATCCTCTAACAAGTGGAAAATGGAAAGAGGAGTATGAAAATCATTAGGAATCTTCTAGGGACTCAGAGATCACTTCATTGTTTCATAAGAGTCTACAAATATCTTTAGTATCCTTCAAGCCTGCTTGTTATTTTTCTTTATCTCCCTTTCTTTGTCCACTTTCTGAACCACACATCCTCTTCCTGAAATATATAAAAAGGATGTGCTTAATTTATTATTATTTTTTTTAATGAAGTCATATATATATAAATGACAAAGGAAGGACTTGAAACCCATTTGTACTGATTTCACATGCAGGGCTCTTGTTTCTCAAGTACAGCTGCATGGTGATTTTTTTTTAATTCTCCAATAACTATTTATTAGATAGAAAGTATTCAGTTCATCTGAATTTAATTCAAATCAGCAAACATTTATTGCTATGTAAAAACAAAATAAAACATTGAGGAAAGCACTGTGGATAATGCAAAGTATCTGATATATTCTTTTTCCTTAAGGGATTTAATATGTTTAAAAAGTCATTGAATTGGACTGTTTGAAAAGTATGTAGGAAAAGCCTGTGTATTTTCACAAATCCCAGTTCCTTTTTATATCAGATTTTGCCAACTGGCACTAGAATAAATAGCCAAATTTAGAAACATAAGTTAGGTGAAGATATTCAGAGTTAGGGCAGAAGTTTAAGCATGATACTTCTTAGCCTAGAGCCAAAAAAAATCAAACAAACGAAAACCCCCAAAAAACAAAGAAAAAACTTTCCCCTATTCTATTTATTGCTTAAATCTTTGCCAAAATGTTGCTGACAAGCTTTATTGTTGAATCATTTGCAATTTAGATACTTCAACTGAATAATATTGCAGTAAAAATAATCTAATATCATTACAACATATTACTAAGAAAATGTAAAAATTTAAAAAGTACATAAAAGAAGATAAAATCATAACATTGCAACAAAGCACACCCTTACTTTGCTCTCCTTTTGGCTACTATTACTGTAAAAGAGTATTCTTTTGAGATAGAGTCTCTGTTATTAGAGATTAGAGGAAAACATTTAAGATGACCATTAGTGAATTATATTTTCTTTAACTTTGTGCCTCTAGTGAGCCAATAGAAGATGATGTCAGAAGAAACAAGAAGTATATAAAAGGAATAATCATAATGATTCTACTACCAAGACATCCTGGGAGCTAAGTTTTCATAGTTGATTAACATGATAATCACACATTGTCTTATATGAATCTGTACATAACATTATTTCTATGAACCAAATTAATCAGAAATCCACATTAGCATAGATTTAAAATACTAATAAGGATTATATCTCATGTAAAAATTGATGAAGTATATGTTAGAAAAGTAGTAATTCTATTTGAAAAAACCTCTAGACTAAGATTCAGAGGAATGGAGTTTGAACTTCATAATATTAGAGTTAATATCACTTTATTATTGTGACTTTGAGAAAGACATTTGATTTCACAGAAAATTTGTTTTCATATATCCTAAAGTTAAGTGTTGGGCTAGAAGTCTATAAGATCTTTTTACATTTTATGAGACTATGATCCTGACTACATTATAATTTGTCTTATTGTAAGTTATTAGATAAATCTGGATAGCTATAACACATTGGATCATAAATATAAAACCACAAGAGGTATCAGTGTCCAGTTGATGTATGTGTATATCTAAATATATATATATATATATATATATATGCATGCATATAGATATATTTATATATGTAGATATGTATAGATATGTATGCATATGTGTATATATGTGTGTACATGTATATATAAAGACACATATTCATATTTCTCATTGAGAATTCAGTTGTACATCTTCCTATTGCTAAACATGGAATGATACCTTGAAGGATGAGAAGTTTCAGAAATATATTTTCAATTTCAGAACATTCATATTCCTCCATACCAAGCTTTCAAAAGTTTATTGTGGATATATGTGCTGGTGACAACTTTAATAAACTTCCTACCAAAAATGACCTTATGTTCAATTAAGTATAAATTTAAATCCAAGATTAGAAATTATAGTATCAGGTAATGTTGATGTATCAACTTGAGTTTTGATTATTACAGCAAATTTAAAGATGAAATTAAGGAACTATTCAGAGAATGTACCACAACTCTTCTTCCTCTAGAATGGTTCAGAAAAATCAATAAAAATTCTTGAGAGATTTTTTTATGTTAGTCTCTACTAAAAAATTAAATTACTTTGGTAGTAAAGCTGAGCAATTTGGCATCTTTCAAACCCCCTCACAGAACTTTACAAAGCAGGATAACTTCCAAAGTACTGATTGCATTTTACTCAATAATTTTGCATGAATTGTTCAGGGATGTGTTGCATATAATAACAACGAACTGATCTTTGTAAAGCTCCTTACTTTTTAATGGGTTTTTCTTTAAAAAAGTATTATTGATGTCATGTATAAGCTATGCTTGCATGGAAGTATTATCAGAGAAATATTGTGCGTTTTGAAGATGGTCTATTTTATTCACAATCCAATCATTCCTTGAATTGTCCCAATAATTTTTTTGGATTATAATCCCTACTTTCAGCTCCAAGTTCTATGTGATAAATTTTAGAATTCTGTCCACCCATAGTTTAGCTCTCTCTTGCCTTCTGTGACTATTGTCCCAAGTTGATTGTTCCTGGTCTTGGTATATTTTTAACTGTTACTCAGTTCTATTAATCAACATCCTAGTGATACATATATAAAGCATCCTAAAATATGTAAATTCAATTCAAAAATATTATTAAAAATTAGCTAAACAACCACACTGTGTAAGACACTGTGATAGGCATAGAAAACATAAACTATTTTTTTCCTTCAGAATCAAACAATTCCTCTTTTTAAGAATTCTATGCTTCTGTCATCAAATACTTCAGTGAGAAACAGTCTATACATTTTAAACACCAATCTCATAATATTCCAGAGTAGAAGGTATATTAAATTTTTTAGTGGAGGAACTATTTCTATTTCCCATGTTTTCATTTGTTAAGAGGCTTCCTAGAGTTTGTGATTTTCGATATTAGTATAGTAAAATGGAATAAAAACAGATAAGTATTTTGAATAATTTCTACCCAAACGAAGGAAAATGTAGTATCATTTGGTAGAAGAAGTACAAATTAAATCTCTGTGTATATTATTGTTATCAGAGAGGAAGTGACTTTGCCCTTTTCTCTAGGATAGTTGGGGGCAATATTGTGAGTCACAAAACAAAGATGACACAGTGATGGAGTTGTACCAGTGATATCTCTATATGTGTGTGGGTGTGTGGGTGTGTTTTATGTGTATATATATATATATATATATATATATATATATATATATATATATATATATATATATAATGTATTTTGAGTTATTCATAAATGTTAAGATAGTATATGAATGTTACCTCTCATTATTGTTCTTAAACATTATATAAATATCACGTATATAGTGAAACTAGTTTTGAATACATCCAGGAAAAGGGAAAAACATGCATATTAGCAGAATTTTTTTTTTACTTTTCTTTCCTTCTCTCTCTCTCTCTCTCTCTCTCTCTCTCTCTCTCTCTCTCTCTCTCTCCCCTCTCTCTCTCTCTCTTTTTTTTTTTTTTGCTTCAGTAACATCATGACATCTGGTAGGTAGATGGAGTTGTTTGTATCTGAGAGACTTCATTAATATGCAAATAATGTAGATTAGACTACCCACTGAAATGACTGAAAAACAATCCTAAATATCTTATGAAATTGTGCTTATGGCTTTAAGGCCAAGGATATGGAAGAATATTATATATTATGAAGTGTATAATGGAGGATAAAGAATTGAGTTTTAATAATTAGGAATCTCTAAAGACATTAGAAAAATGTGGGGGAGGCACAGAAGTGTTGAGTAGAAAAGAGAAAATGTTGGAAGGGGTATAATCCCTGTTATCTTCCCATGAACAGGCTTAGAAATGAATTCATAGACTCATGGACGAGGAGCTCAACATTATTTTGAGGTTCCCTAGTCTATCCTTATTTTCCATGTGTCACAGATATAATATACTACTCTCTTCTCACTTCTTTCTCCGAATTGGATTAATCAATCTATATTTACTTGCTATGAAGTTGGATATTCCAAAAGGAGGTGACTGTAATCCTATACCTAATTCTTGCAGGGTTCTAGGGGTAAGATTCATAGAAAGAGTAGTACTACTGCACATTATAACTATCAGGCATCCATCTGTGTGGTTCTCATTTAATCAACCCATCTTAACTTTATTAACTCAATTAGTAACATTTACTAAATAGAAAGCAACACATGAAAAATTACTCTTTCAGAAAAAAAAAATAACATCTATCTATCTATGTATGTAAAAACTCCCACATGGCAAGAACTCACAAGGTAGTCAGAAAAAGTGATGCAAGAACACTCTCAAGGTCTTTCTTAGGAACTTTAGAATTGATCATATGACATAGGGAACACTGGCACAGGACATGGAGCGTCCTCATCAGAGAAGATGCTGTGCTGACTGAGCAAATCAGAATTGAATTAGCCCCCCAAAATATGAGATATGCAAAATTATAGAAGTCACCCCAAATGTTCAAAAAGAATATTTCTGACCTGTGACAGAGCATTCTGAGCTCATTTTGTCTGATCAGGCACAGTTGGACACAATAACAACTCTAACATGGTGATATTGTCTTGGTACTCTTCATGAAGCACAACTCACCAGATCTCTGTCTCTCTCTGTCTGTCTCTCTGTTTCTTTGTTTTTATCTCTGCCTCTCTCTGTCTCTGTCTCTCTGTCTCTGTCTGTGTACTTGTGTACCTGTATGTCTGTATGTCTCTCTCTCTCTCTCTCTCTCTCTCTCTCTCTCTCTCTCTCTCTCTCTCTCTCTCTCTCTCTCTCTCTCTCTCTCTCAAATCCAGGTACCTGCAAAGCTTTTTCAATTTAACTCCTGTGAATGGGATCTGATACATTTCCATCTATGAAGGTTTTGAGCACCTATAACATATATATTCACCTATAACAATCAATACTGAAATCTAATTGATGGTCCTTGATAACTGGCTTGATGATAGTAGCATAATTAAATTTAACTGAGAGAAATTGCAAAATAGGTTTCAAAATAGAAAAAGGGACAGAAAAAATTAAAAACTTGTAAAATTAAAACACAAGATAGCAAATATATATTGACATTTATCTCAATAACTCCAAGCTAATGCTGCATCAATCATTTGATGTTAAAATAAATTACAAAGAGGGGGCATTATTGCTATTTTTACTGGTGAGGTCCTCAATGGGAAGTTATTGCTGTGATGTTGTGATACTGAGATCTTGGTTGAGGATCATTGGGGGAAAAGGGAGGAATTCTCCATCCTATGACTACAATTGCTACTGTGTCTGATTCTACACTATGTATCCTTGCCTCTTATGCTGTGTGAGTCACTTCCATATCTGAGATCAAGAGAGCTGTAACCTACTGGATTGTCTATCAAGCAATAGGTGATAGCTCACAAAAAATTGTTAAAAGAAAAGCCTTCCCTTTCTTCTACTCAGAACTTTAAGGGAGAAAATGGTGCTGCATGTCTCTTCAGAATTAACTGAAGATTTTTCCTGAGAAGGACCAATGATCTCTCCTAGGAAAAGCACTGAACTTTGAGCTCTTCTAAGAGATCTAAGCGTAGTTTAGGCTTTACAAACCATTCTAAATTCTAGTAGTGCAAAATAGGATGTCTTCAATGAGATGACTTACCTGTATTTCATGATGATAAAGTTAAAAGTACATTTCTATTATCTATACCAAAACCAGACAACATATTTTTGCCCCATAGTTACTAAACAGTTCTAGGAATCGAGGTGTACAAAATAGTTCCTTCAAAATTCTCATATCAGTCCTATGACAGATGGATAACAGGAAATTCAGTTCCTAAATGTATTGCCTCCTTTCATCACTAACACTATCTTCTAAAGGACAGATAGAAACTAGCATGTGGAGAGACCCTTTAAGTACTGCTGCTATTTTGAATTCTTCTCCTCCCTTCTATCTCCTTGAGGTAATTTAGGCTAAGTTCTATTTGTGTATACAAGGAATAGTATATTAGTCAAAAGCAAAAAAAAAAATAGATTTAGGGAGCCTGGTTTTGAATTCTTTATTTCCCATATGATACATGTTTGACCATGAAAAATTCACTCAACCTCACATTTTCTTCACCTTTAAAATTAGTTGATTGAACTAGATGACCACTAGCATTTTTTGCATTTATAGATCTATAATCCTGTGATCTTGTGTATTCTAGAAGAGAAGACTTCTTCTTTGGTAAACTGCTATCATTTTTGTCCAAGACACTTAGTCTTATACCTCAAAGGTGAGGGATATTTTAAGGTGTAAATCATTCTAAGTGTATCTTTTCTATTTTTGGTAGTAAACCAAGATTAATCCTGTTCATCTCCATGCCTTCTCATCACCTACCACAAATAAAGACTTTTCTGTATTAATTAGAAAATGGCTCTATTTATTAGTACCCTTTAAGACATATTTCAGTTTATTCTCCATAATTTTCTCCCCAATTATATTTCTGTCTTTGGATCTTAATTTCCTTTATTCTCTTCCCCTACCAACATTTCTGCAATCTAAATCTAAATCAAATAAGTACTTTTATTGTTTCTGTAAAAGGTGTATCATTTATTCCTTTGTGGTACATAGGAGGAGTTCACACACATACATACACACATGTATATATGTATGTATATGTATATAGTGAGTGTGCATATGTGTGTGTAAGGGATTCATACAACCACTACTTACTTAAACTACAGAAATTGCTAGAATTCTGTTCATTAGAATCTTATTTACTGTTTGAGATAATATATTCTAGTTTACAGTTATTCCTAGAGTAATTTCAAAGTACTAAAGTTCAGTTTTATTGAATGTCGCTTTTGCTATTTCCCACCTGTTTTTTTTTTTTTTTTTTGATAGTCAATACTATATTACTACTACTTTATTTATAAAGCTGACACAATAGTCCCTTATCATGTTTTCTAATGACTATTATGGTAAGGATTTATAATTTCAATAATTTCTTAATTATTTAATTCTCCTAGTTTAGCACATTTGTAGTATAAATTATAAGGTGATAGCAGAAGCATTTCATGTATGTAAATCATTAATTATTTACACTTTGATATAGTGGCATCTAAATTAGACTGTTGACAAATTGGGTGATTTACAATTTGCTTTAGCTTTTTCACTAATGTTGGCATTTTAAAATTAGTGTGTTTTTTTCCTGCACAAATTATGGAAGTTAAAATTTAGTCATTTTCACTTCCTTTGATAAAGTTACCTGCAATTTACAATGAAGAATCAGAGGCATTTTCATTATATTTAGAATAAACCCATTTAATATTGTTTTTTTTTTTTTTTCTTGCTTACTATCATAAAATTCTTTAAATGTTATTAATGGGATCTATGCTATGGGAAAAAAAAAAAACCTTTATCATCCTTATTATGTAATTCATTATATGCAAATAAAGCACTTTTAAATAATGTTCTTTTCAATTTATTTATTTTATTAAAAAGATTGCTATCTTGTGGTCAAAGGTTACACATCAGAAGGAACAGATAAATACTGATATCTGTTTACATTTGTAATTATATTTTTAAAGGAGTATAAACCATTTTTTTTAAAAAGGCATATCTAGCATGATATGGTAAAAATAATTATCCCTATATTCATGCTTCTTATCTTTTATCTTTATGCTTTTGTGGAATAAGGAGATGTACAATTTAATCCTTTCTTTACCACCAACTTACCTGGGAGGTGGACTTGAAGAAAAAAGGTATCAATGTGGAGAAAATTAACTAATAAATTAATTAGTTAACTTATTTATTCATCCTTTTCTTTATTGATTTATTCATCTTTAATTGTGAATTGGTTTATTGATTATAGTTGAAATATTCATAATGGTAGTCTACTAAATTTTAGAGAAATTATTTGTGTCAGTATAGAGAAAAGAAGCTTCATGTATTAAAACAAAGGAACTGTTGAAAACCAAAGTATTTAGAATGAATAGATAAATTAACTGATTAATTGATTAGTTAATTAATCAATTCTTCATTCTCCAATCAAATTGTAGGTGAGCTTCTCTGGCCTATAGGTGACATATAGTATGTCATTTTGCCCATATATAAAGCTTGTCTGAGATAAAATTTATTAAATTCGGTTCCAACATCAAAGTCTGAAAATGTAAGCTCAACTTCAAACTTAATAAAACATTTGAACAGAGCTTTAGGGTAAGTTAAATCAAAGAATAACAAAAATTTCAAGTACATTGCTTAATTTTCTGTATATGTTCTGTGATGAATCAATTCTTTAATTTTCTCCACATTGATACCTTTTTTTCTTCCCTATTCTAACACATCACTTCAGTCCACCTCCCAAGTAACTGGTTTTCTTATCCATATCATAACTTAGATTACTAATTACCACCTTAGATGCAAACTATATCTTCATGTTATTTTTTAAATATAGTTCTATTTTGATGAGTTCTATTTCTCTTTAGGTTTATTTTAATCTCAGCAAACTTTAATAGCTATCCAAATTCTTGAATACACAATCTTTCTACACAGTTATTTTAACTGAAATTTGATTTTCCCATAAAGACTTCACATCTTTTTTTTTTTTTTTCCCCTATTTGGAAATCATTCTTTAATTTATCCCAACTCATAATCTAATGGAAAAGTAGGTATAACCCTTGCCTCAAAGCAAAGATGCATAATTTCCCCTACCATAATCATTTATGATCATTCATCTTCTGGGATTAATGAAATTTATGAATTCCTAGTCTCATCATCAGCTTTGTAACTTTCCCTCTTACAGAATACTTTTTTTCCTCACTCAAAGTCATTAGTACCTAGCTTAAAATTAATGCCCATCTCTTTCACCATCTTAATTATCATGTGGAGGATATTTCTACATTCTAACTATATAGCTCTTAAATGTCTACAATTCTGATGATATTTGTCCTCACAGATTCATCTAGTCATTAACACGTTCATATCTTTCATTATACAACTTCCCTGAACTGTACCATTTCCAAGATCCTAAATTTCAAAATTCTGCCTTCCTATTATTCAGTTTACATGTATTTAACATGTATCTATGTGCAAGACCCTGTGTTAATTATTTGGTATATAGAAAAAAAATGAAATAATTCCCACTTTTACTGAGTTTGTATTTGTTTATTTGTTTGTTTATTTGTTATACTGGAGGAATAGCACATGTGGAGCAAATCCAGAATCGAGAGAAAATAAATTCACAGAGAGGACAGTAGAATCTGAATGGGGTGAGGAGGAAAAGGGTAAAAGAATCAGAAAAGGCCTCAGAAATGATGTGATACTCTAACCTAATGTTAAAGGAAGCTTGGGAATCTGAAAAAGGTAGTGATTATTATAGGAAATTGTGCAAATTTTATCCATTATAAATTTATGGTAGATGACCTCAACTGGACCTTCCCTGCTGCTTGGCAATTATCCTACTCTAGTTTTTATTGATTTTCTATCTAATTCTCCATAGGAACTCTTAAAAACCTTTTTTCTCAAGCCACAATTATATACACATCTTGCAGACATATAGCCAATGATTTAAACTCTTACTTCATTGAGGGAATTGAAACTATTCAGCCAAACTCTCAACTCTCCCCCTGTATTCTCCAAAATCTCTCATCATTACCAGCTTTTTTCCTTGTCTTTATTAAAATGAAATGTGATGCCTCTGCCCCTAATCTAGTTTCATTCTGTCTTCCTCAGCCTTAAATAACAATGTCCATTCAATTCTAACCCCTGTCTTCCTTTTCCTATGGTTTATTCCTTTACAGCTATTAATGTATTTAAGTTTTCACAATCCTAGCAAAAATATCACCAGAATAATTAGAATTTACATATCCATTATCTGCTTTTTGCCTTATTCATTGTCTTGTAATATTTTTCTATTTGTCTATAAAGACATTTGCCTTTAACCATCCATTAGAGTCTCATACCTTTGACATTTGGCTTTGTGTCTACCACACTAGTGAAACTATTGCCTTGAAAGTCATCGATTGCTTTTCATTGCCAAAACTGTTAGCATTTTTAGGTTTTTTTTTTTTTTTTTTTTTTGCATTCTTTACATGTTAACATTGCTGATCATGCCTTTCATTGTATTCTCTTAGTTACAATCATAGATTTTCTCATATCTGCTTTTGAGTGCCCTTCATTAGATCTCTGTGTTTCTTCTGATCTTTTGGAATGATTGTTCCCTGAATTTCTGAGCTTGACTCTGTTTTTTATTTTCATTCTCTGATGAGGGTCTTTCCCAAAAATACTTCTTTATAGATGTCTTCTAAAAAGTCAGCTATAGCCCTGCTTCTCTGCTGTACTCCAGACATGTTTCTTCACTTGCTTAAATTTCATATCCTTTTAGAATTCTGACAGAAAATTCAAACTAAAAATGTACAAAGTAATTGTCTGCCTTTCCCATTGCTTCTCTTTCACTAGTCCATCTTGAAGTATATCTCACAAGTTTGAAGTTTTGGATTATCATTGATTCTTCTTGTATTTCTCATATCAAATGAGAAATACCTCTCATAATTTTCACCTCCATAATTCTCTTCTCATCACTATTCCTACTGTTTCAATCTGAGTACAAGTCCTCATATATACAATTGGATTATTAATATCTTTCTAATTAACTTTCTTAATTTACTCTCACTCTGTTTAACCCATCCTTTATACCCTCTTCAGAATCACACACACACACACACACACACACACACACACACACACACACACACACACACGCACACACACACACAAACACACACACATATATAATATATAATATAATATAATATAATATAATATATATATATATATATATATATAATTCACCTCTCTCCTCATAAATATCAATGATACCTTATTATTTTTAGCAATTAAACTAGAAAACTAGAATTGAATATAGAACCACTCTACTTTCATTTGTATATATCTATTCATACTAATAGCACACAATTCTATTTCACAGAAAAAATGAACAGCACCTTTTTCCCCAAAAACATTGTTTATACCTTCCTGTTTCTGAGCATTTCTTAACACTTTTTTCTTTTTCCTAGAATATCCTGTTTCCTTCTCTTTGCCTATTGAATTTCTCAACATCCTTCTTTCCCAAAAACAACAACAAAAAACTATCTTCTAAAAGAATATTGCCATTTCTCTATTCATTCCTTATGTGACATCACATGATATTTTGGTTTTTATTCCTATAATGGGTCTCTTACCTCCTAGTAGCTTATAAGTTCTTTTAGGGTAGTGACTATGTCTTATTCAAACGTTGATTCTTCCCCATTGCTTGTGTGTGTCCCATATGTTAGGTATTTGATATTTCTGCAAATGCTTTAATTTTCTATTTTTTATGAATATAAACTGATATATTATTAGAAATCTAAAAGAATTTTAGAAGTCAAGGTTGTTTCCCTATGCAGACAAAACATTTAGTAATATATGTGGTATTCCTTAAAACCATCATAAACTCCAATAGAAGAATTCCAATAGAAACATACCATTGGAAATAATCAACACTTTGCCCTTTCCTTTCCCTCCCTCCACCATTAACATCCCCAGCTCAAGCTAGTAGTTTTGAATCTCAATTTATTCTGATCACCAGGGCTTTTTGTGAAATTTTTAACTCTAGGTTTTTGAGATATACCCAGAGGCAATTTTATCTGTTCATAAGAAAACCTAGTTTACTGTACTTGCAACATCTTGCACACTTAGTCTCAAACTAAGGAATGTGGCACATATATATTAAGGGTATAAATTCAGACCAATTATATAGGTTTATTTATATAAATATCAATTATTATTTTAATTTTTAGAGAAGGCACATGGAATTAAACCAGGGAAATGTGTTAATTTCAGTGATCTTGATAGATTCCAGATTCCACAAGACAAGAAGTGGGTAATACATAATATTCTGCCCTCCCCTTTTGATAATAAACATTTGCTCATTTGAATAAAATGTTGTTTCAGATCATACCTAGGTGCACTGTAAGAAGCAGGTCAATTCTCCAAGAACTTCCATAGCTGTGAACATCTGAAGGAGTTGTAAAGCAGCCTTTACTACCACAGGTGTTGCTTGTGCAGTGGGAAAATAAATTGGAGGCAAAGGGAAGAGG
The DNA here is from genome assembly GCF_048593235.1 of Sminthopsis crassicaudata. Lineage (NCBI taxonomy): Eukaryota > Metazoa > Chordata > Mammalia > Dasyuromorphia > Dasyuridae > Sminthopsis > Sminthopsis crassicaudata. The sequence goes on along the minus strand of NC_133620.1, from coordinate 87,879,115 downwards.
ATAGAGGTCAGACAACACAACTACCTTTCAGTGGAGAGGTCAGAAAACAGCAACTGTCTCTTGGTCTCAGATAACCATTGTCCTCTCACAAGAAGAGAAGAAATGGTCTACCAAAGGTAAAGCAAAGTAACATAGTGTGTTCTAAACAAGATGTGCCAAGTATAGTTGCAGGATACTGTTTTTCTAAATTTTCCTTTGATGTATAAAAGAATTGAGGTATCAGTGATTCATAAATGCTTAGATATTGACTAATATATAAACACACATATATGTGTGTGTATTGTTTCTCTGTGAATATGACATATAACATAAGGCAAAATACTGATCATTGGTAAGAGTTAAATACAAACAACAAAAAAGAACTGAAAACATCATTTATGTAAGTATGTTTAACAAGGGGAATTTCCCAGTAAGTTACAGAAGATTATGCTCTATTTGTGTTTCTGCTAAAGTAAAAGGAAAGTTATATGTGGAAATAGACATATGTCTTAATCATTAATCATCTTTCAAGAGAAGAAATTCAAAGGGTTGGAAAACTAGCTCAATACTTTTGACTTAAGTGACATAACAAAAAGAAGCATACAGAAAAGAAGAAAAGAATCCTAATGTATTCAGGAATGTAGCAGAGGGAAAAAAGAGTTATATAGAGAAAAAAGGGAAGAAGGCCACCAAACTTTGGGAAAACTGGTTCAAGTGTTTCCTTAAGAGACTAGCATTGAAACTTCTTGGGAAAAATTGTCTTCTTATCGAATGATAAGGTAGATTTGAAGGTACTATTAAGAGAGAAGTCAATTTGCAATGGTCAGAAGAAGAGCTAAGTAGTGGTAGTCAGCCATTTCCTCATAAAGCATACATAGAAGGTCAGATAACCTCTTGACATGAGTAGTGAGTGTGGGAGGGAGGGGAGTGGTAGTAGTAATGCCTGGTAGTGGTTTTCTTAACTACATTTTTTTTTCTTCATAGTAATTTCCATCTAGTGATTCCGGACAGAAATCATATTTTTAATTTTTTTGTGCCATATAATGTTAAGAAAGCATTGTTATGTGTTATGGGCCAGAACTCTGAACTTGAAACAAAGGATTCTTACAAGGCACTAAGTCAGCAGAATTGATAGAGACAATAATTATATAATTTAGCATGGTTCAGTATGATTGATTTAATCCTACAAGGAGATGTTATGAAACAAGATACTAAGTGGAATTGAGGTGACAATGGTTAAATCTAGTTTAGCATTAATTTAATCCTACAACTCATAATGTTTCCTAGTGATATAATGATTGGTTTATACTCAGTGTGGGGCATATAAACTAGGATCCTCAGCCAGGATTCATTTGGAGAGATTCAGAAGCCAGAGAAGGGAGGTGGGAGCTCAAGCTCTCAGAACCAAGAAGAGACATAGGCCTCCAGAAAAACTAGCTGAGCCCCAAGTGAAGGAGACAAGACTTTGAAGGAGACAATAAAAGATTTGGACTTAAACCTCTGGCTACTTCTGTGGTGATTATTGAACTGAAAGGAAGGCTGCTCCCAGAGACCCCAAAAAACCTCAACAGAGAGCATTACATTTTAAAGAGAATATTACAGTTATGGATGTAAAAAAAAAATAGAGGCAGTTAGATGGAACCAAGGCAGAAAGACCCAACTTTACATTCAGCCTATATTATATATATTAAGTGTGTGACTCATGATTAGTAACTTAAACTTTTGTCTGTCACAGTTTGCTCATCTGTAAAATGTGGGTAATAACAATAATTATTATCAAGATTGTTGGCCAGTGCCAATGACTTGTGACAAAAAGAGCCATTTACACTCAGAGAGAGCACTGTGGGAACTGAATGTGGATCATAACATAGCATTCTCCCTCTTTTTGTTGTTGTTCCCTTGCATTTTGTTTTCTTACTCATTTACTTTCCCTTTTTTTCTGATTTTTCTTGTGCAGCAAGAGAATTGTATACATATGTTTACACATATTGGATTTAACATATATTTTAACACATAGATCATATATTGGGTTGCTTGTCATCTGGGGGGACATAGGGGAGAAGAAGGAGGAAATCTGAAATACAAAGCTATGCAAGAATCAATGTTGAAGAATCATCTATGCATGTGTTTTGAAAATAAAAAGCTTTAAAAATAAAAAAATAATTTAAAAAAAGATTGTAAGAATAAATTGAAATATTTGTATAGTGCTTTGCAAACCTTAAAGTACTACCCAATTGCTAACTTTTATCATTGTAACAGGGGTTTAACACATGCTCTAATTTATTAAAATAGAGGAATCATGTAAAAGAGAAGGGAATGTGTGTTATAAGAGGAAGATGGAGAACTAGAAGACAAAAGACCTATGATGAATCTTTGGTTACACCCCTAATCCATTGTGTGACCTTGGGAAAGTCAAATGGATTCTTTATGCTTGTTTCCTCAGCTATAAAGTGAGGGTGGTAGACTTTTCTTTGGCCAGGAACTTGTGTGATGGCTTCATTTATTCTCATGAAATGCTTCCAATTTGGAAGTTCCTGTTTATAGGAGTAAGGCTAAATGATGGAATTGTATGATAATTGGATTTTCCTTTTGCTATACTGAAACTCTATTTCAATGCAAGTATTAGGAAATCCCCTTCTAACCAAAAATAAATTATATATGTGTGTAAAAATGATTTCATTTTAAGCATTAATAGTTTTTTAATCAATTAGCTGACTTAATGAAATCAACATTTGCCCTTCTTCATAGCTTTTTTGAGGATACCTGTTTTAAGATAACTTTTTCCCCAAGATTGTTTTCAGGATAATTATTAGCATATATGCTAAGGTAAGCTTCCAAATCAGAGGTAGTAGCTACTTTCCAATATTATTAAATAGGAGTTATCCTTTGGCTAACTATGAGAAACTATGATAGGCTTCCTCATAAAGATAATGATGGCTTTTGTCTAGGATGATAAATGTTTCCATCACATAATTGCTTAAAAAATGAGATAAGTTCAGAAAGGATTATCTACAAGCATGACAATATATACTCTGACAGTCAAGATTCCCCCAATTTCAAAATACTGTAATGAATCAAGATTTTACTGATATATAAGGTAAGGAGAACTTTATCCCCCTCTTATAATAAATAAGAATGAGCACACTCAGTCAAAGATCCATTGTGTTGAAATTGCTTAGAAATACACTGCTGGAGAATTGTTGCTCCTTAGACCCCTAGGGAACTCAGAAAATATATAAAATAAATTCAGAAGTAACATCAGTCAGTTTTATTCCAATAATGTTCTCTATTATCTTATGATCTGATGACTTCTATTTTATTTTTTTAATATTAGGAAAATGGCAAGAAAATAATAACTTTCCAATATATGAAGTTATTTCCTCTAATCTCAGATAAGAAAAGTTGACTCATAAGGTCCCTTATAAATAATGACATTGTGTACACATAGATAGTGACACCCACAGTAGTCTTAGAATCAACATAATAAATCTTGTAGATATAAATATGGACTGATTAAGGAAAGGAAAGTTCAGATGAATAATTGAAATTAATGATGTATTTAAAGATATTTAAAACTTTAAGCCAAGGTAACTGTATAAGGATTTTGAGAAATTGGGCAGTAGACCAAGACTCTGTAATGGCATAGTAAGTTCTAATTAAAATTTGAACTAGAAGATCTGCATTTGGAAATATCCTTAGAAACATACTTGGCATTTGTTTTAAAGAGAATACAGGGAGATAATATAGGACATAAGTTAAGCTTTCTTTATATAATTGGAAGAAGGATTAGACTTACTCTATTTGTAAACAGAAAGTGAAGAACAAAACAATATGAAACTAAAGCTAAATTGTAAAGGCAACATTAAAGTAGATTTTGGTACACTTCAAGTATTTTTTTTTATTATGGCTGACCTAAAATATACTAGATTTGTTTTTGAGACAGTATATTTCTAATAATTTCAAGTTTTGTTTTTTGTTTTGTTTTGTTTTGTTTTTTTGTTTTGTTTTGTTTTTTATTGATTGGTAGATAACAACATATTGGCTTTTTTCTATAGAGATGATTCATATTTAGAATGGGATTCAAAAAGATTTGAATTAAAATCTAGACTTATGTACTTACTGGTTCCATGACCTTGGGGAAATCACATAATCTATGTTTGTTGCAGTTTCCTCAACTCCTAAAATAGGAAAAAAAAATAACTATCTCCCATGGATTCTTATGAAGATCAAATAAGCTATATAAATATAAAGGATATGTAACTACTTTTGAAGAGTACTTAGCACTATGCCTGGCATATAATAAATAGTGTGATATTATTCACTAAGATGTCAACTCCTCCGTGAAGCTTTCCCTGATTCCTTTCTTCAATTGTTCTACATTTTCCTGCTGCTTCCTTTTGGTATAGAAATAAGTACACATTCTACTCTCCACAGTGGAATGTGAAGTTCTTCAGAATAAAAAAAATTTCATCTCTAATGTCCAATTTATCTGGAAATAACAGAAATGAAGGGGAAAGTAATGAAAACTTAATAATCTTTTAAATTTTTTGCCATTTTTCCTAATAGTTAAAACTTATTTTTACAATTGTTTTGTATATGCTATAAAATTGAGAATGACTAAAATTAAAATAAATTGTTTTTAACACTTTTTTGTGTGTAATGTTAAGTTGTAAATTAATGTATAATACAGATTAACTTATATTTTTTTTTTGTTTTGTGATATAAATATATATTGTTGCTTTTGAAAAATAATCTATATTTGGGGTTGCAGAAAAGAAACCAATTTCCATTGTGATTTATAAAAGAAATATAATCTCTAAGCAACAGAGGTACTTGTGAATTTAAGTGTGCTTCTATTTAGTTATTTTACTTTCATTATTTTAAATAATAGCTTTTTATTTTGAAATATATGAAAAGATAGTTTTCAACATATACGCTGGCAAAACCTTAATTTTCAAATTATTCTCCCTCTCTGATTCCCACTTCCCTCCCCCAGATATCAAGTGATCCAATAATTTGTTAAATATGTGTGATAAGGTCAAAAAAAAGAGATAGTTCAAGATAAAAATAATTAACAGGAAATTCTTGTCTGAGGAGGGGTTAAAGGAGATAATTTGAGATACAAATGATTAAGAAAAATTCCTGTCTTATTTACAAATATCTCCTGAACTTCTTGGATCACATCTCTGTGCAAATGTGGTTTTGATGACCCTAGTTATGTATAAAAGGAATCTCTAAAATTGTTTTCCTTGTACTCAGTTTATACCAGCCTTGTGCCCACCAACTGGTGTCCCCTTGCCAGGCAGTTTGGCTTTCCTGGAGGCCAAATGCCTGTCTATCCCTTTACTATCAATAAAGACTTTGTTTTGATACAGCATTGAGTAGGGAATTCATTCCCTACCAAACCTGCCCTTGGGTTACTCTGGGGAAGGAGAGAGATAATCAGACCAGGAGGAGAAGAGCTGATCCATCTTGGCTTAGAGCCACCAACTTTACTCCTCATCAATGTGCAATTGTTCCATACATGTTTCACCATTGATCAAGCTGCATAAGAAAAATCAGATCAAAAAGGGAAAAAAAAAGGAGAAAAGAAAAAGAAACAAACAAAAACAGCAAAGATGAAAATATTAAGTTGTGGTCCACACTCAGTTCTCTACAATGCTTTCTCTGGATTCAGATGGCTCTCTCTATCTCAAGTATATTGGAATTGGCCAGAATTACCTCATAGTTGAAAAGAGCCATGACCATCAGAGACTCCAAATATTTGTGTGTTCTTTCACTTCAAAACCAGTTTAAAGGCTTGATCTGGTGTTGATTTTGAGGGAAGCCAGGAAGAGGTCAAAGACCTGTCTGCTCTCTAGCTTAGCTCTGCCCTTCTATATTTATATTTAGATAATGTATTGTATTCACATGTGAGTGAATGAAATCTCTTTACATGATTAATGAATTTTAACTTACTCATATAATTTCCTCTATTATTTCCATGAAAATTTCTATTTCAGATTTCTACCTCAGGAAATATTTTCTCTCTGAAGCTTTATACTTTTTTTCAAAGGTTTATATTTAATATATTCACTAGATATTCTTCTAGAAAATTCAACATGACATCTTTTCTTTTAAATCTGAGTTTCCCATGTCTATTGGACAAAATAGTTACATATGCTCAAAACTTCCCATTCACTATCAACTTCTATTGTATCCTTAACTGATACATGTCAAGTCTTATTGGATTAATTCTGTGAGAGTTTTTAAATCTCTTTTCTTTTTGTTTTTCATTAACTCTACATTAACTGGGGCTTCATTATCACTAAACTCAGCCATTGGAAAAAAAATAGATTCCTTGCCTGCAATATGGATCCTTCAAAATCATTCGGTATTCTATTGTCAAATTATTATTTTTTAATTCATGGGACTCATGTATCATTCAATTTCACTTAAAATGTATGTGAAGAGGTTGTTGTTTGTCTTTCATTCCTGAACAGCACCATGAAGTTAGGAAAGTGGTACCATGATAGGCAAGTGAATTGAATTTAAGTGTGGAAGGGCTATGCAATGTTGCCAGTCTTAATTTTTCCTCTCAAATCACCTGGGTCCAGTGGCAAAATATAATTCAAAACAATTGGAGATGATTCTGGATGCAGTGAAGCCTTAGTGCTTTGTAAACTAAGGTCTTTAACAGGTCTCAGATTGAGTATAGCAATACCCAAACAGAGATTAATGCTAGGTAAGAAATAAGGCAGAAGATAGTTTGTTTTACCTAATAAAAAAAAAAAAAGAAAGAAAGAAAGAAAGAAAGAAAAAAAAAATTCAATCTTGGAGAAAAAGGCCCTTTGAGTTTGGGGCCCAAACAGAAATAATTGCTATTTACATTCACTTTGAGCTGATCAGGCTCAAACAATGTCAAAGTATGATTTGCCCTAAAAGCTAATGTTGTATAATCAATGAGAGTCAGAGTGATTTGAATTAAAAACATGCTCCTTGAGAGGAAAAAAAAAAAAAAAAGAAGCAGCCTTATCCTTAAGCCTTAAAATATGTAAAAATCTGTATTATTTAGGTAAAGCACACACATGTAACAACATGATACCCTATGTAGACAGAACAAAGAAACTGGGGGGACAGGAGAAAAGTGGGAAAAGGAAAAAAAAAAAGAAAGACAAAGAAAAGAAAAAGATGACTTCTAAAGATGTTTCTGCTCTAGAGAGGTAAATATGTGTGAAAAAATAATCAAACTTCAAAATTATGGTCAAAAAAGTATAATACTGAATAGGAGAAAAATGGGCATTGAACAAACTTAGAGTTTCAGATTTATGTGACAAAAAGAGAAGTAAACGGACATTTTGATGTAGAAAATATGGAGAAATATAAGGTAAACATTAAAAAACAATCATAAGGGATTCAAAAAAGATAAATTGTTTGCTTCTTGTATGTGAAAATATTATCAGTTTTCTCATGATTGTCATCATTATTTTGGTAATTTGAAAGAAAGACTTGGACTAAGTTGTAAATGATGAGATGATTCTAAAAAAATAAAACTGTATACAGTGAGATAAAAAAAAGGAGGCAAATGAGGCTTGAAAGGAAGAATTGAAACAAAATAAGCAAGTTAGAGAAAGATGGGTAGTGCTAAACCTTTACTCTAGATGAAAATGGGTTAAAGAGGGAACAACACATACAAATCTTTATGTATCCATATGTATGTATTGTATATTTTGTGTGTATATATGCATGCGTTTATATGTGTGTGTTCTGTATAAAAGTATAAAATGTAAATTTAAAAAGAATTTAAAAAGGTAAAAAGGTTGGGGGAAAGGATAAGGAAAGGACTCTTAAAGGATTAAGTAGGTTAAGCAATAAAAGGGAAAAGTAATAGTTAAAGTAAGTTAAAGGTGTGAAGAGGGATAGAGCAAATAGGACAAGAAGGACAATGAGGAAAAATAGAAAGGAGGGAATACATAATAAACATTATAGCTTAGAATTATGAATGAAATAAATTTACCTATAAAATGGAAATGCACAGCAGATTTAAAACAATTTTGAATTCAACGATATGTTGCTTTTATGAAATAAGAAAAAATGAGAGACAAAGATAAAATAAAATGAAAAAAAAAAAAAAGCAGAGGTTAGATCTTAGACAAAGTTAAAGCTAATTATAGAGAAAAATAGAGACTACAATATGTTACCAATAGCCTATTTGCAGTAACTAGAAAGTATAAAATACCTGAATGTATCTGCCAATACAGACACAGAAACTACCTGAATATAAACATAATATACTTTTACACAAATAACGTTAGCTTTAAATAATTGTTGCAAGATTTTTTAAGATAATGAAAAATAGACAATTTTATCCAACTAATTAACTTATTCATTGCCATTCCAATTAAATTATTTTGAAAAATTACCAAGTTAGAAAAAAATGTAATAATAAAGTTCATTTGGAAGTAAAAGATAAGGAATTTTAAAGAAACTAGTAAAAAATATAAAAAAAAAAAGATGTGAAAGAAGGAAATTCTGCTATATCAGACAAAGTATGTTATAAAGCATTATAAAGTGAAAGTATGGATAATTTTCACTATTTTAAATGAAAATTTTTTGTATGAATAAAACAGTGCAGCTAAAAAGAGAAGGAATGCAGAACTTTTTGGGGAAGCTTGGGAAAACTTTCATAAACAATCTCTTAGGAGGTAACTATGTTTGGAATACTGCTATAGCATAGTAAATGATAATTTGGTTGACTTAGAGAAGCAAATAGGAAGACTTGGACCTGTGAAGGATTTGCTACTCATAGCCAGAGAAGAAATGACAAATGGAAATATACATAGTACAGTCTTTCATAAGAGTGTATGTCTATATGTGTATATCTATGTGTTTTTATATCTATCCCTATATTCAAATTTATTTGTAGTGTTCTCCAGGACAATTTGATTCATGGACTTATCTTAGATCCCATTCAGTAACACTATCTATATAAATATCTTTCTAAAATTTCTCTCTAAAGAGGAAAAATAAATAAAGATACTGATATTTGATTGTTGATCCCAGCCCTCAGTACCCCTGAGCCCTACAGAAACCATTAATCATGGGTCTCACTAGAACAAAGAGAGGGCCACCATATTTTGTACCCACATCTCCAAGTTATTACTTGACAGTTACCACAAAATATAACATAGAAATCAGCCAATAAGGAAGCAGTATTAATAGGTTATGGAACAAAACATGGGTTTGCAAACCTTAATACAACTTTCTCCTGACATGGCACCTTGCAGAGTTCCTCTTTTTTGCTATCCTTGGAGAAACCTATGCTATACCATTATTATACATTCATATCCCTATGTGAGTTTTCTGTATGTATATTGGTTAACCAAATATATAGTTTCAAGGCCCTTCCATGTTAACAAATTTCCCTATAACCTTAAAATTGACATAGCTTGTACATGATGTACATGATAGAACACCATTTGCTCTATAACAATCCTTGTCTTGTTTCACAGGACTGCTAACTCCTTCAGGCAACTTGGCCTGCCCATTGAGTATGTAGGTATTAAATTAAATAAAAGCATTAAAATGCCTTTGCTTTTGTTGGAAAACGTCTGAGTCTGAATTCTTCCAGAGAGGATACCATGACATATACCTGATATGTCACCATTATCATAGGATATGTGATTTTGTGAATAAGTCATAAAAATTTCATGAAGCAAATTTAGGTAAAGTGACTTGTGAAGAGTGAGCAATTATTATTAGTGGAGAGTTCTGAAGACAAACTTTCAGGTTCTAAGGTCATACTTGAACTCAGTCCTCTATCCATGCAATTCTACCTCATCAAAGTGTTCATTATTTTGACTTGAAATATGAGTTTAATATTATGAAGAGAGTTCCCAATTTATATATACCCTCTACTAAAGTAAAAAAGCCTGACTTTTTTTAGTAAGTGATTATTTGTCCAAGATCTACAGAGCCTATAAAGTGTTACAAATGGCATTTAAATGCAGTTCAAAGACCTACTAGGTATCTACTATGTGATGCTGTCTCTATGTTTTTATGTCATTTTAACCTAAATAATTAAATGCAAAGGATACATTATAAACTTGTATACACTTGCATAAAATAAATACTATGATCTTTTTTTACAAATATGTTGGGGGAGGGAGAAAAGATATGTGTTGAGAGAGAACAAAAGATCAATCAAGCTTATCTCATTTATATTCTCTTCAATAAGAGACTAAAGTAGCCTTCTGTCATTGTATAGGCAAGTTAGGCAGAATTTTCTAATCTTATACTCTCTCATTTTCCTTTCAATGCTCCCTATAAACACATCACACATTGTGAATATCAAAACATTTAGCAGCATCTTTGCTGCTCTAGTAAAGGAGTTTAAATATAGCAGACATAAACCTGCTCATTAGATTTCAAACCTATTTTGAGGCAGATAACAGCCTCTTGACTTCCCTCACTTAGATTATCATGATACAGAGTCTGGGAATGCTTATTCTCATGACCTTGACTGACAAGAGCAGATAAAGAACAAGTTTGCCTGTAGGAGCTCACCAGAAGCAGAGTGCTAATCTGTCAACATCTCTGGGCCCTCCTTTCTGCCTCATATATGTCACGGAACAAAATAAAAGCAGAAATCCTTATTCTGTCAGTCTGAGAGGTGAAACAAAAACACATACTAAAAACAAAGAGAATTTTACATCCTTTAATTTGGACCATATTCCTTGCATGCAGACATCTCTTAAGAAATAAATGAGATCTCATAAAAACATCCACAAGAAGAAAGAGTAGGTCAATTTTTTTTTTATTTTGTTATTTTAGCTTTTACAATGATATATTAATGTTGAAGATATAGTAAGAACAAAATCAAACAGAGATTTTCTCCAATATCTCAAGGACATATTCTTCTAAACCACTTCAGTCTTCACAGAACTAGGTTCAAAGTTTAGTTCAGTTTCTACATAGCGTTGTTCCTACTAAGTTCAAGTGCAGATACAATCAGGTTCCCAAAGATCACTAATGAGCATTATTTGTAGCTTCTTTGGATACTGAAACTGTCTTTTCTACAAAAATTAGATTCCAATTCTTGGGTTCTTGTGACATGGTGTTCTGACCTTTGAAACTGAGAAACCTTAATTTTTGTTGACTTCCCTAAAATCATAATCATCAAATAGTCTTAAAAGAGGTCATATAGCCGAGACTAAGACCTTCTAAAATGTTTCCACAATTAATTAAATAACTTCTTGTTCAACATGTGATATACAAACTGGAATTGTTACAGAATAGATGTAAATGCTCCCATCTCTTGGGACATTTCTCTTGTTTGTCATCATTTTCCTGGAAACTATCTTTCTATTAGAAAGGATGCAGTAGCCAAACAAGCTGGTATTTTCTGTTGGTACTTGTGCCAAACCTGCATTATGTGCTCCTATTTGGAACATTCTTCACAAATATCTTGTGCCTTCAATCCACAACAGTCCTCAAACATGTGAGAAGACATAAGCATTGTCCTATAAAGTATCATAAAGTAAAGAGTCACAAAACAGTCAGTAAGGGACAGGTACAATTTTATATATATAGTGAAAACCCCACTTATATCCAAATACAAAGTTAATACAATTTAAGAAAGAATATTTCATAAGTTTGTCAAATATCCCTGCTTCTGTATGAACAAGTACTTGAGATTCCTCAACTTAAAAACAAAAAAAAAGAAAAAAAAATATATAAAAGCAAAGAAAATCTGCTTCCTGTAATTATAATCAAAGGATGCTTAGTTCCCATAGACCTTTTCAATCATGTGATGTTTATCTTGAAAGGACTTAAGGCCTAGGGATGGAGAAATAAGACTGGAATTAAGGAGAGAAGCCAAGGTTAGATATGTAAATTTGAGAATTATCAGGTTTCTTTCTCTTATTAGCATGGACAAAACATGGTAGAATCAGGAATGTTAAAGACTGTTTAGATACCTGGGGAAAAATGGGCCAAACTGGACAATGATTACCAAAAAAAAACAAAAAAGCAAAAAAACAAAAAAAAAAAAAAAAAAACTGATAATAAGTGCATACATGACTTTAACCTTTATGAACTAATTAACAATAATGAGTAGACAAAAATCAACAGATCAGGAGAAAGAATTCAAAAACTTGGATGCAAATTTTGGATGATTTAAAAAGAAGAAATGAATAAGAGTCATAAAAGTGAAAAAGCATGGATAGGTAATAAGCTGCATGGTTGGGAGAAATGCCAAAATTGATGAGATCAGAGATTTATCCAGTTATTGAGGCAAACATTCAACAAATGTTTACACTCTATTTATTTATACATGTTAAACCCAAAGAAGATAAAAATAAATGAAGCATTTAAAAGTCAGTATATTTAAGTGATTTTTTAAAATCCCAATGCATAGCCAAAAGTAATGTGATTTTTAAGAAATCAGCTTACAAGTCACTTAAAGTGGCCTGCTCCACATTCCAAAGCAAATTGGTTTATACATAGATAATTCATATTTTAGTAGTACAAGTAAAATAATTCACCTGCAAGATTTTATAGCAAATATTAAGAGGTTTCTTTTAATCTCTTGTATGGAAGGATAGATGGTGTGTATGAGTGTGTGTGTGTGTGTGTGTGTGTGTGTGTGTGTGTGTGTGTGTGTGTATGTGTGTGCATGTGCGTGCCTGCATGCATTTGCAAAGGGAGAGGGGAAGGAATTGATAGGGACTATCTCCTTTTTTGCAATTTAATCAGCACTTAGTAGTAGCATATAATATTTAATACAGCATAGTAAATGCTTGTTAACTAATTAAATACATGAAAGAAATGTATAAATGTTTGAAATTATTATTGATTACATGAAATAGTTATTGTTTGGGAGATGAACAATATCATTTTAAGTATTGATATCAGGTAGGTGACTTTTCATTGCTCAAAATCAAATGAAGAAGAATATGATTTACAATCAGAATCATCCTCTTTATATCACCCCAGCTTAGCTGCAAGCCACCCAGATCAAAGCAGTATAACATTAAAGACTATTGTTAGGCTTTCTTCCATAGATCAAAGAAAGAATATCTATAGATAATGCAAAAAAAAAAAAAAAAAATCCCAACCCCTTGAGAGATGGTCTCCTTGGGTTTTGCATAAGATGAATAGGCAGAGTAAGAATGATTAATACTTGATTAGAATAAATAGGTGGGCTCTAGGTTATCAAGCATTTTAGAAAAGTTATTTTAAAATGATCCAGATTTTTAGGCAAATCTTGTGTTTCTAGGACAATGGGAAAATTTATGGTGATAAGTTTTTAAATTAAAGTTTTTGTTTCTTTCCTTTTAAGAATTCCAAAATGCTATTTGAACACAGAAATTACAAGCAGCAGAAAAGTCTATAAAGTCAAGCATAGAAACTATACTGCTAATATCCACCAATATGAAGCAATTGCTTCTAAAAGAAAAGATATTTGAAAATTGTCAATCATTATTTAAAAAGATAAGGTATTACATCTTTATTATCATCATACTTAATTTGTACAGGGTACTGTATAAGCAACCAGATATATGTGTAAAAAACATGAGCTATGTGACAATGAAAACAAGACTAATAATAATAATAATTACTATTATTATTATTATTTATATAATGCTAAAATTAGTAGATGCTTCATCTAGTTGAAGAGAATCACAGATTTACAGAATGGAAGAATGTTAGAATTGGAGAGGATCTGCTTTTCGTTTCAGTCATGTTCATGTCTATGTGTCCTTATTTGTAGTTTTGTTGGCAAAGATATTAAAGTGGTTTGCCACTTCCATTTCCGGCTCATTTTTACAGATGAGAGAAAATAAGGCAAAAAGGATTAAGTGACTTGTTCATATAGCTAGTAAATGTCTGAGGCCATATTTGAAATCATGAATATGAGTCTTCCTTACGTCAGGCATAGCAATCTATCTGCTATCTACTCTGCTATATACCTGCCCAGATATCTATCCCAATTAAAAAATAAAATAAAATAAAATCTATTCTACAACAACCCAGATTGTATCCATTTAGTTTCTGCATGAAAGAAAATCCATCATCACCCAGAGCAGATGCATTTCACTTTAGAAATAAATAGTTTTGAGGACACCAATGCATTGTTGATGTAATTGTGAAATGATCTAACCATTCTGGAGAGCAGTTTCAAGCTATATTCAAAGGGCTATAAAACTGTGCATACCTTTTGATATAGTAGTGTCTCTATTAGTTTTGTATTGCAAAGAGATCATAAAAAGGGGAAAAGGACACACATATGTAAAATTATTTGTTGTAGTCCTTTTTTATAGTGGCAAAGAACTGGAAACTGAGTAAATGCCCATCAGTTGGAGAATGACTGACAAATTTAAGATACATAAATGTTAAGGAATATTGTTCTATAAGAAAAGAACAATCTGATTTCAGAAAAGTCTGGAAAGACTTACATGAACTAAAGCTAAGTGAAGTAAGCAGAAATGAGAGAACATTGTACACAGCAACAACAAGACTAAATGATGATCAACTGAGATGAACCTGACTTTTTTCAGCAATTCAAGACAACTCCAAAAGACTTAGGGTGGAAAATGCCAACAGCATCCAGAGAGAAAGCCATAGAGACTGAGTATGGTTTAAAGCATGATGGTATTTTTACCTTTCTGTCATCTGTTATTGTGTTTTGTAATTTTTTTTTTCCTTTCTGATGTTTGCCTCCTTTGGATCTGAGGTTTTGTGTGTGTGTGTGTGTGTGTGTGTGTGTGTGTGTGTGTGTGTGTGTGCAACATGACAAATATAGAAATATATTTTGAAGAATCACAGGTTTGGCCTATGTCTTGGAGAAGAGGGGGAGGAAAGGGATAAATTTACATCAAAAGGTTTTGCAGGGATCAATATTGAAAGCTATCTTTACATGAATTTGGAAAAATAAAATACTATTAATATAAAAAAATAAAAGAAAGATATCATTTTCCTTCCTATCAAGTCTAAATCTGTTTTTCTGCATCTTCTACTTCTTGATTTTATTTGTGTCCTCTAATTTCCAAATTTTTCATTTGATAGTGAAAGACATTTCAAGGAGGCAAAATGACAACTGCTCACATTTTTTTTTATGATGAGTTAAAGCTTATAAGCATTTTCTCCACAATAATTTTATGTGGAATTTATTTCAAGTATTATTTTTACTGATAAGAAAACAGAGTTTCAGAGAGATTAAGTGAATTGTCCAAAGATATAAGCAGCATTTAAATAAAAGCACTATTAAAAGCCAGGATTTCTGAATTCAAATTCTTTGTTCTTTCCACTGTACCACCATAGTGTACAAAATTGGTTTTAATATTAATTTAGATCAGTACAATTTAATCTTACATCAAAAGATGTTGAAAATACTCAGCATAACATTTTGTCATCAGTTCCTAAATACAATTCCAATATATTAAATTCAGACTTATAGTTATACTTTACTCTCTTTTAAGGGAATGAAAAGTTTTGTTTTAGATCCTGGACATTAGTATTAATCCTATTCAAGAATATTTGAAAAAGAAAAATATAAAAGAGAAAATTGTAAACCAAATCCCCACGCTCTTGTAATTCCTCTAGGATAAAAAATTTTAATGTGATAGATTTTAAACATGAGCTCCCTCTTATAATCATTTTTACATAATTTAATTCTACTTTTTAACACTAAAAATATAATGTCTTGTAAAGGTATTGAATAAAATATAAAGGTTTTTTTTTTTTTTAAATCAGAATGCTCTCAAAATGATTATATGATTCTATTATATTTTGAAGCTTTGCAAATGACACAAAATGCCAACATTTCAGAATTTAATAACCAAAAAAGGGTAAAATATTTAATATCTGGTGGCCAATTTCATTGAATAATTGAAAATTCTAAGATAAAAAAAAAAGCTAGCTTTACTATGAGTGAGTCAAGATAAATATAAAGACAGATGTAATCTCTTCAAATTTAATGGGATTATGTCCTAATGTTAGTTTGGAAGCCTGGGTGCCAGGCCTGGCTCTGAACAGGGAGTTCAAATATCTTCTCATCAGTTATCACAACAAAGCACACACACACACACACACACACACACACACACACACACACACACAGACACCCCTTAACCCCCCCCCCCCCAAGGAATCAAGTTGATGATCTCTAATAGCCCTTCCAGAATGAAAGTCAAATGATTTTAAGATCTCAGGAGAGAGACTTAAAAGTTTCTCATAATTTAAGCAGGTATTGTTGCTTCGATGATAATGCAATCAGAGATTCTTTGAGAGTATACAATTTTATAATTTTGTCTGAAATTTATACTGATAATTTTGTCATCTTGGAGTTTCTTACAAGTGATTATTTCTTTGGCCATAGCAATTCACGAAACCACAAAAAAAACAAAATCATCCATAGCACTGCTCATCTTCCTTCCATTTCTTCAGTTTGACTGATTGAATAATAGATAATTTGGTATATTGTTTCCCAAGTTTTGCTATATCAGTATATATATATATATATAAGTATTCTTATGTGTTTGGATCATTTTTATGCATTTTTAAATGATAGAGTAATATCACACTATTTCCATGCACCAAAAGTTTGTTGGTAATTATTATTTATTAAAAAGATTTAATTTTTTAAGGCTAAAATCTGATATTCAAGATAATATACAAAAGATGTTGATTTTCTAAGTAAAATTATTTAAAGTAATATAACATTTGCTCTAATTTATATAAAGATAAAAATGGAAATAACATTAATTTAAAATGAGATGTGTGGGGAAAGGAATTTGTCAAAATTATCCACAAATTCTCTCCAATTCTATGTTTTATTAGCTAAAAATAATATTGTTTAGGCATTTCAATTTGCCCATAACTACATATTACTGTTTTCTCTTATTGATTATTGCTCATTTTACTGTTGTTTCTACTGTACTTATGGATATTTCATTTATTCTTATTTCCTTTGGAAGTTTTTAGTGGTTAAAGTATGACCTATTCTTTCCATTCTGGTCATTAGAGTACACAATAAGATTTTCATTTGTTTTTTTTTTTTTTTTTAATATTCATCTTTAGGTTGTTATCACTTGAGCTAAATATGAGTCCATTAATTGGAGCAGCTGTTCACATCACCTCTGAATCCATCATATTAAAATTGCATATGGGAAGACAGCCATGTTCTATTCTTCCTCAGGTTCTATATCTCTATTTTATTCATTTTGGCAAAATTTCTCATGTGAAGTTAACTCTTCCTAATGTTTATGTTGATATCATATACTGTTGTCTTAAAAATGTGAAGAGTTAGCACATTAAAATAAGTGTATATCAGCCAATTTGCCACCTAAGGCAGAAAAATAAGATTAATTTAGTTGAAGTTACTAGAATAAAATTAAAGCTTCATTTTGGGAGTAGAAATACTGTGTAACTAAATTAGTATTGAAAAGTAGAATGATCTATCTTGAGAGAAAGAGTCATCAAAGATAAGATAAAAGATCCCTGTTGAGGTATTGTTATAATGGAGACTTTCTTGAGTGTGTTTTGGATTAATTGGTTACTGAAATTTCTTCTAACTTTAAAATTATGGATTCTGTTTTCCTCATGATTTAGTATCAAGATGTAATGAAGACTTTAGTCACACACCCTAGGTATATGTGCTTGTCCCAGAACTGTTTTAACTGTTAAAACATCAATTATTAGCTTAAAGTTATAGATATCAATCTTATCAAATTTAGAGACAAAGAAGGAAGAAATATCCAACACTGCATTATGATCATAATCAGCCCCCCTCCAAAAACAAACAAACAAACAAACAAACACATTGGGACAGGCTAAAACACTAAAGTCCCCAGAATTAAAAACAAACAAACAAACAAACAAACAAACAAACAAAAAAAAACAGTCATGTAACCACTCTTCCTCTACCTTGTATTTGTGATGACTGTCTTAAAAAAAAAGAAAAAATCTGGGGACTTTAGTGAATTGATAACATAATTTCAGTAACTAATGCAGTCTTAAAATAAATCAAGGAAAAATGAGTCACTGGGCTCTCTTGTATTCTGATTTGACCAGATCATATCTGTGATACAATTTTCAGTTCTGTATATTACATTTTAAGATTTTTCTAAAGTGAAGTTCCTAAATGTCAGATTTCATAGTGTTAGACATAATCTCAGAACCCTACTAATCTTCAATTATTTCCTAATTTCTTCATAAAAAACAATAAAGTATTCTGTTATTCAAAGCTATTCCTAACCTAGTCCCCTTCTCCCTTTCCAGTCTTCTCATAAATCATTTCACAAGTATACTTTGAGTCCCTGACAATAGTTCCATCAATAGGACTTTCTATTTCTCAGCTCTGGGCATTCTATCTGGCTGTCCTCTCATGCCTAGAATGTTTTCCCTTCTCTACTGCCCTCAACTATTGACATCCAGGGCTTCCTTTAAATCTGAACTACACATACTAAAACACCAACTAAAATTCCACCTTTTACAGGAAATCTTCCCTAACCCTTCTTAATGCCAGTACTCTCCCTCTTTTGGTTATTTCAATTCAATCTTGTATATACTTTGCTTTCTAACTTTTTTGTTTGCAAGTGGTTTTCCTTATTAGATTGTAGGCTCCTTGAAGAAAGGCACTGTGTTTTATCTTCTTTTATGCCTCCAGGGCTTATTGAAGACATGGCATGTGGTAGATGCTTAATAGATATTGATTGATTGATATACATTCATAAATGGAAAATCATCCAGACAAGCACAACTGATATGCTTAAAACTTTTGAATTAATATGAAAGTAGGATTAATAGAGGTAATCGGAACATTAAAATCAGAGGAGAAAAGATTCAGAGAGGAATGATAGCTGATCTCAAATACATGATGAATTTTTTTTTTATAAAAATAAAAAGATAGAATTGATTTCTTTGTAGAATAAAAGGATTTAATCTGAAAAGTGCTCACAATACCATTCCAGAATTGGATCAATTGCCTTAAGGAAGAATTCTGTTCCCTCTTACTAATGAAGTCCAAAGTAAGGCTGGATAACCTGCCTATCCATTTTTAGGTAGACTAGATGGTCTTGAAGGTCTTTATGATTCTCCTCATTCTGAAAGTTAGTCACATAGGTAATGCTATGTCACATCCATGAAAATTCAGATTATACATTACAAAACTGTGTAAAAAATTCCCCCTTGTGCATTTACTTTCTTTATATTTATTTAGCAACCTAAAGTCTAATATTTGATAGGAGAAATTTCATAACAGGAAACAATTCATACTGAGTTTTATATTGTAATTTTCACAGAAAACCAAAATGGGTTTTGCTGGTATTTACCAAAATTAAGGCCTGTCTTAAAATGATCTAAATAAGTTAACTATTGAGGAATTGACACATTGAGCAACCTATTCTCTAGTATTGCATTTAATATTTTCCATAAGAAAATGTCTAGTGGGGGTTTGGAAAATAATAACTATATCTGCCTAACTCCGTAAAGATGCCTGCAATCTTAGCACATTGGGTTAGATTTAATGGATTCCTGAAATTGATGATGGGAATCAATTTATTAGGTTTTTTCAATCTTCTATTGTCCTGTTCTAAAGTTTATCCTAGAAGTTTGGAACCGTTCAACTGGATAATTGAGTTTTGGGGGGAAGACAAATGACATATAACATCTCTATTAATTAAAATCCTTGCCAGAAGTCTCTACAATATGTTTTAAAGTGAAACATGTGAAAGCCCACCCCCCCAACAAAATATCACAGAATTTAGTACTTCTATTACTTAAGTAAATATTAGCCTTTTTCCCCTAATTATTCATAACTAATTTGAGAAACATTATATTATTTAGTCTTATATCTAGGTGCAATAAAAATCAATTATTCCACTGATAAATTTCCTTGATAGAATGTTACCTCAGAGCTACAAGGTTTTTTTGTTTTGTTTTGTTTTTTTGTTTGTTTTTTTGATGATGTATCCATTAAAACATTTTAGCAAAAAATTGAATGGTAATTATATTCATATTAATTCATTTTCTTTAGAAGGATACATGCAGCATAGGCATTGGTTTCCATAAACACCAGAACAGAAAGAAATGTGAGACATATTATGAGGCAGGCTTACAATACAAAAACCATCTACAATGGTCAACTAATCTCAAACTTTTGGTTTAAATTTTGAAATAGGTGGAATGAGAAGCTTTTACAGAAAATACTATAACTGTGTTTCTCTTATATGAATATGGATGACAATGTCTAGTAAAATACTTTCCACACAAAGAATAAAGGCATGCAGGTAGAATGTACACATTGCTTTAATTCATAATTCTTTTGAGGTTCGGGAGTTTTTTAAAAATAAAAAAAAATGCCTGTTCAGCAAATTTAATGCTTTTGTGAAATAGTCTTTTATTATAGTTAAAAGTTGAGAGGAAAATTTATTAATAAGTGAAAGTTCAGAAGTTGTTTTTTAACAACTTTTTAAATTTCATTTGGAAATTTTAAAAAATTCATTGATTATTTATTTTTCTTTATTGCTTTATTTTACCTGGGCTAATATTGCTTGATATATAGCTTAATAAGAATGATTTTTCCACTTGATTTTTTGTGTATGGTACACTTAATAATCTTATCAAGCTTTTTTTATTCCTTATTTGTAAAGGACTAGAACTGATCATATGCACTTAACATAAGATAATCTAGCACTTAAGGCTAATTACCAACTAGACAATTCTCTATTAACATATGCTTGGAGGATGACCCTACTCAACTCTGTGCTGTCTGGCTGGATCTGTGGATATGGACAGAGAGGGAAAGAGAGATCAGAGGGTGGAGTAGAACAGCAGGACCATTCTTTGGGGAGGAGAGAGAGAAAAGAGGTCTGGAGATTTCCTATATCTAATCCCCTGACAGTGACCCCAAAAGACCAAGAATAAAGACTTTTGCTTATCCTGGTTCTGGCTGATTCTAAGATATCCAGGTGACTAATGCAGTCACAACACTTATTTTAGGGATTTTTTACCTCAAAATACATATTCATATAACTATTATAGAATAATGTATACAGATAAACCCTTGTTATTAAATCAATTGTATGTGTGTATGTGTATCTATGTAACCAATGTTCAAAAGTTTTGTGATATTTCAGCTGATCTGCCCAGAAGGAGATAGTCAGTCGTTTGTGTGGTCAAGCTATGTACATTCTCAAATTCATCTTTTGTACCATTGTCACATTAGTAGTACATTTGTATAGATCTTATAATAATTTCATTATTGCTAACAGCAATTTAACAATAATAAAATGCTTTACATTTATCATTTCATGTAGATCCTGCAATAACTTTGTCATCTAGTAGCCATTATTATTTTCATTTTAAAAATAAGAAAATTAGATCATTCTTGAGATTATGTATTAAATATCCAAGATAAAATATAAATTCAGATATATCTTACTCCAGGTCCAGCACAATATCCATATCCAGCATTGTTATCTAGAATGTGTCTTAGAATTTATTACTTTTAGAGGTATAACATCCCCTCAGTCACCAGATGCATAACCTAGGTGTCATCCTAAATTATACACTCTCTGTCACAAACCATTTCATTGAAACTATTTGACATTAGAAATTTTATTTTTTAATTCAGTTCAATTGGCGAGGGAGACACTTAATATGTGCAAGACACTATGCTGTAAGCATTCATTAGGGTTTCAAAGCAAGTCAAGTCAAGAACCAATTAATGAATGGTTACTATGTTCCAGGCACTTTGCTGAGTCGGAATAGAATAAAAGAACAGAAAGGAAGAACGAATCATCCCCGAAGAAAAATGTTCTTTTAAATAGGTGAAGACAACTCATTAGAGAAAAGTGGAAAAAGGGGAGTGGTGACACTATAAAGAGAGGAACTGTGGTGTTACTATCCAAATTTTCAGAAATGTAGTTAGAAGGGAAATAAAGTCAGTTCCTTGGCCTCAACAAGTTATTAATTTGCTTAGAATGGGGTAAAAGGCAAATAAATACCATCAATAACACAAACTATTTTTTTCAGTACTATTATCAGCAAGTATTTTCTAATTGTCTAGATCATCTGTTTAATACATGAAAGTACTTCATAGGATAAAAGCAACTGGCCAATCTCCATTCATATGAAATCATTTGAAAGACACTTATGTGCTTAAATATCTCTTCCTCAGATGCTATTATCCCAGTTGAAGTCACACAATATTTCTCAGAATGAGGAGGCTGGTAACCACTGTTGAAAATGCAATTAATGCCACAACTAATAACAAACAAAAGATAAATTACCCATTACATTGAAAATTTCTTGAGAGCAGAACCTGTCTTTTGCCTCTTTTTGCATCCATTCTATGCATATTTTGTATCCCCACTATGCATATCATAGTGCCAGACACATAATAATTATTAATAAATGCTAATTGATTGATATAAATTACTTCTATCAATGAGAGATTATAGAAAATAGTAAATTGTCTAAATGTAATTAAGCTTCCATAATGGAGAAATTTAAGCAAATGAAGGATAGAATGTGTGAGGGAAACAAAAAGGATGAGAGGGGATATATTAGCTAAAGTAGGAGAAGGACAAAAACAATACTAAATAAAAATAAATGTCCTGTTCCACAATTTTGCCCTGGTAGGCCTTGAATTTTTAGGCCATTTAGTCTTGGAAGGTTTGGTGTTTATCAGCCTGTGGGATCAGAGATTTTTCAAAGAAATCCTATGATTAAATGGCTTAGTTTTCAGAGGATTTATGAAAGCTACAGTTCTTTAATAATAGTGGACTCCATCAAAGGACATTTATATTTACATTAAAATTCATTTATTTGAAGTGTTTTTTGATGAGATTCCACTTATTTAAATATTCTTTCAAAATACTCTTCTTTTCTAAACTGTAAATAATAATAATCGTTATAATAAATTAAAGAGTTTTAATTAGAATATGTATCTTTATAACTTCCCAGTTTTTGAACCATTTGTCATTCCCCCTTAACTGAAAAAAAATAATGAATAGACTTTGTTTAAATATTAGATATATTCACTTATTTATTCACATTTCTATAAAATGTTTGTATTCAGAAACATATTTAAAGGAATCATTTTCCAGCCTTGTGTTTTGAATTTAGATGGTAATCAATAAAGGCTTGAGGGATTATATCACATGATTTGAAAGGGAAATTTGAATTTATTCTTTCTGTCTTCTAGTGGCTATTTGGCTAAATTGAATGAAAACTTACTCACAGCTATTTCCTCCTTTTAAGGAAATGTGTTTCACAGAGGAAGGATGGGTGAACCACTTAATTGAACATAATTTTATTGATTTTTTTATTCTACATGCTAAAATGTACTCTAATATATGACACATAGTTTCAAAGTTTTTAATTTAGGCAAAGTATAAGTGCATAATAAGCATTTGTTGACTGAAATTAATTTGCATTATTAACCACTGTTTTAAATAATATTTAACCTGCAATTGTTCAGTCAAGAAGCATTTTTAAAGTTCTTATATGCTAGATAAAAAATGAAAATGTATCTCTTAAGAGAGCATTTTCATCATCTTGCCTGATACATCAATGAAAACATGTTTACGTGGCATATAATTATAAAGTCCAACATGAACTGATTTGTAATTATAAGCGTTAAAGTACTGAATGATAGGGAATATGACACAGAAGACAGTGAACAAACTTTGATGTCAAGAATACATCAAAATATGATTCTGACATGCAAGCTATATCATTCTGGAAAAATTATTTAAAATCTCCACATTCTAGATTGTTCTCTAAAAGTATAAATTAGAGGTAAGGTGACAGTTTGCATTGATGCAACTTGTTTCCAAATTAGGGATGTTCTATATTTATTAAATAAATAAATATTTATTAAATTATTAACTAAATATTTATTTAATTATTAAATAAATAAATATTTATTAAATAAAGCATCTAGACCAAAGAGAAAAATGAATGGACAAAACCCCAAAATCCTATAAATTGATAAATTGTTTAAATTATTTAGATATTCATTGATTTATCCCAATATTATTTGCAATCAACTTGTGCTTAACTCTTTTCTTATTTAAAGTTCAAAAAATTTTTAAGAAATTCAAGAAAATTTTTATTTCTAAAACATATAAAGAACTGTGTCAAATTTATAATACATGTCACTCCTCAATTGATAAATGGTCAAAGGACATGAACAGGCAATTTTCTGATGACAAAATCAAAACTATCTAAAATTTATTATCTAAGTTCTATCTAAGAAAAAATACTCTAAATCACTGGTGATTGGAGAAATGCAAATTAAAATAACTGAGATACCACCTCATACCTCTCAGAAAGTCTAAAGTTACAGGAAAGATAATGATGAATGTTGTAGGTGATGTGGAAAAATTGGAACAGTATTGCATTATTGATGGAGTTGTGGAATGATCCAAACATTCTGGTTTTATAATTTAGAACTCTGCCCAAAGGATTATCAAACTGTTTCCTACTCTTGATTCTGCAGTGCCACTACTGGTTCTGTATCCAAAGGAAATCAGAAAAAAGGGAACAGGACCCACATGTACAAAAATATTTGTGGCTGTTTTTGTTTTATGGTGGCAAAGAAAAGGAAAATGAGTAGATATCTATCAATTGGGAAATGGCTGAATAAGTTATGGTATATAAAAATAATAAAACACTATTTTTCTATAAAAATGATGAACAAGCTGATTTTTGAAAGGAAGATTTACATGAATTAATTTTGAGTGAAATAAAGAGAACCAAGTATATATTGTACATAGTAACAGGTAGATTCTGCAATGATCAACTATGAAAGAATTGATTTTTCTCATTTGTTCAGTCATCCAAACTGATCCCAATAAATTTTGAATAGAAAACACCATTTGCATCTAGAGAGATATTTTTCTTTTTCTTCTGTTTTTTTTTTTTCTCTCATGGTTTTTTCCTTTTGTTATTTGTTTTTGCTCTCCCAACATAATTCACAAATATGTATTAAATAATTATACATGTATAAGCAGAAAAATGCTTAAAATAGAATTGTTTTGTTTATTTCTAATCAGAATAAGAATTGTAACCACTAGTTCGAATAAAAATGGCATGGCTATTCAGAGTTTTTCTGGGAAGCTCTCATAGCAAATGAATCAGACTATTTACCTGGAACACAGAGGGGTAGGGTTTTGTTGTTGTTGTTGTGGTTGTTGTTGTTTTCTAAGCTGTAGCATTTAGTTGACAGTGAGACAAAAATCACAAAAGCACTGGACAACAGAAATGTTGCCACCAACCACAATATTAATAGAAGTTGATGTATCTACCTGTAATAAAAAAGATCATTGCTTACATATGACTCCATACCAGATTTATATGTTGAGAAAAAAATTCTCATCAACAGTTCCATCTTCTAAGATAGGAAAAAAAAAAAAGATAAAGGAAGGGGAAAATGGAAGAAAAGAAGGAGGGAAGTTAAGGAGGGAGAGAAGGAAAAAGGGAGGGAGAGAGAGAAGAAGTGAGGGAAAGAAAGAGGGAATGAGTAACGGAGGGAGGAAGCAAACAAGGAAGGAAGGAAGGGAGGGAAGGAAGTGGGGAGGAAGAAAGGGAGAAATAGAGGGAGGGAGGAAGGAAGGAAGGAAGAAATTTCAATTTGCTCTAGAAGTTCATCTGAACTTTCTCTCTCTGGAGGTAGGTAGCATTTTTTCCATGAGTCTTTTCAAATTGGCTTGAATCATTGCATTGATAAGAATATTTATGTATTTTCATTGTTGATCATCATTTCAACATTGATATTATTATGCATCATGACCTCTAGGTTCTCATTTAGCTTTGCATCAGTTCATATAGGTCTTCCCAAAGTTAGTTAGCTTGTTTGTTTTCTGAAACTAATTTCCTAATTATTTTTCATAGCATAATGATACTCCATCAGAACTGTATGTTCCAACTTATTCATCATTTTCCAATTGATGGGCAGCTCTTCAATTTCCAATTTTTACTATCAGAAAGGAATTGCTATAAATATGTGCATCTGTGATCTTTCATTTTTTATTTCTTTGGTGTACAGAGCTAATACCAGTATTGTGAGTTCAAAGATTTTTATAGCCTTTTGTCATAGTTTCAATTTGTTCTCCATAATGATTGGGCTAGTTTGATACTCTACCAACACTTGATTAATGTATCTATTTTTCCACATGCCCTCCAGCATTTGTTATGACAGTCTGATGTAGTTTCCAAAATTTGTTTTAATTTTCATTATTCTAATCAATAGAGGATTTCTTTTTAGTTACATCAGTATAGATAAATTTGATTTCTTCTTCTGAAAGCTGCCAGTTCATATCATTTGACTACTCATCAATTGGGAACTGGATCTTATTTTTACAAATTTGAGGAACTTGCTGTAAAATTTTAAAATGTAATCTAATTTTTAAAGCATCAAAATGTAGTTTATTTAGTTACATCTTTTAATTAGGTGAACTTTTATTTTTGTTTAGTCTGAGATCATGATTGCTACCCTTGCCTTTTTTACATCAGGTGAAGCAAAGTAACATAAGTTCTAGTACTGTATTATAATTATGTCTATATCTTTCTGTTTCAAGGATGTCTCTTGAAAATGAAATATTGTTGGAATTTGTTTTCTCATCCATTCTTCCATCCACTTCCATTTTATAGGTGATCTCATCCCATTGACATGCACAATTATGAATACTATGTATTTCTATCCATCCTATTTTCTTATTTTTATGCTTTTCTTTCTCTTATTATCTTGTCCCTCCTTAAAAGTTTAATTCTGATCATTGCCTCATTTAATATGCGCTCCCTTTTTTATCAACTTACTTTATGTCTTATTCTTTACCCCTCTTATTTCCATATTAAGGCAGATATGTTTCTACATTCAACTGTGTGAACATATACACATACATTCACACACACAAAGCTATTATCTCTATCTCTTCCATTTTGAATGAATTCCCAAATAAGGTGCAAGCATTGTCTACCAGGATCCTCCCCATTTCTTGAATGCTTCTTTTAAATAAGAAAAAAAAAATTCCCATTGTCATCCTCCATATCCTCCATTCCTTCTCCCACTGCATTTCTCTTTTTCACTTTTCTTTTTTTTTTCTTTTCATCTTGAGATCATTCCAAAGTAATTGACTTACAGTCATGTCCTCCCATATAGCCTCTTTGTAACTGACCTAATAATGATAAGTCTTAAGAATTACAAGCATCATCTTCCCATATAGTAATGTAAACATAATATTCAGTCCTTTTTGATTTTTCTTTCATATTTTCACCTTTTTATACTTCTCTTAAGGACTGCATTTGAATGTTTAATTTTCTATTTTTCTCTGCTATTTTCATCAGGAATGCTTAAAAGCTCACTATTTAATTAATTTCCTGCACATCTTCATGTATGTATTAAAAGCTTATAAAGCATTTGAAGAGCATATACACACATGCACATATTATATATTATACAAGAACATATGTAATGCAAATTTGGTCTCAGTGTCTGGATTAACAATCTCCAATTCCTGTATAAGTAAAATTTCATTATGATACTTGAACTTGAAAGATTTAAGGGAACTCGGAGGTCATTTCATTCAACTTTCTCATTTTACAGGTGAGGAAACTAAGGCCCATAAAAATTAAGTACTCACACAGATAGAAATTTACTAAGTAAGAATCTGAATCAATGTCTTTGATTGATAATGTCTAGATTCTTTCTTGTTTACCATGCTAAATACAGAAATGATACTTAGGTCTTTCATGTTAAATTTATTGCAGCCGTTGCAACTTATATTTACTTTCAACAAAAGCTACCAAATGCTTTTGACATTTCATGGTTTAGTATTGATTTGGTCAATGCCTCATGAGCCCTGTTGATGTATCTTTTTTTTTTTTTTAATCAGCAATCCAGAGAAAAAAGTTTAAAATAAAAGACATATAATCAAACAGAATAGGAAATAAAACAAAAAAGAGGATATATCTTTGTGCACATAGAAAACATTCTCAACTATAATATTAAGTCTCCATATTATCCAGGTAAGGTGGAAGGAGTGAATTCAGTTGAATATGTTTAAGCATGGGACACATGCCAAAGGCATCCACTAAGGAACATATGACCAGACAAGTCAAGTGGAATTATAAATTCCAGAAACACGTGGATTTAGAGAATGCAAGTTTGAGAAATGTTCTAGGTGAATATATAACATTACTCATATTTTTCTGGATCAATTTACATTCAATGTAGTAGAGTTGTTGATATCTTCTGGTGATATTGTACTACTTCCATTGCTTTCTGGCAAGGCAATATTTTTAAACCTTTCTTTGCCTCATTTACACAGTTTTTTTCCCACTAATCTTCAGATTGTCAAGTAACCCTCTGCAGTCATCTCTGGAACCTCTTCTGATCCTCCTCTGTTATCAACCACTGAATGGCTAAAACTTTTACCTCACAAAGAAAGTTCTTATTTAGTGAATAGCCACCATCCTCATCCAGGGATCTTTCAAATGCTTCCAGACTATATGAAAGTTCCCTTAGTACACAATCAGGATACTACATCCCAAATAATTCTCACTTGCAGTTTGAAGATTCTTTTTAACCTTTTAAAATTCCTAATAATAAGTATGCAATTTCCAAAAACTATTTCCTGAACTCTATCAAAACATACCTAGTATAAGCTATAGGGTAACAAGACTTCCCTGGTTCCCTACTAGTTTCTTGAGTGTCATATAAGGGAAAATAAACAGAAGAAAACCATGTTGGATGAAATACCTAAAGACATCACCTTTCATACATTTCTTATATTTCTACTTTTATTTTATAGGCTGAACTATTTAAAAAAAAATCTCATTATTAGGCAAATTTACTCTTTGGAAAAAACCTCTTGGTTTTTTAAACATTTAAAAACTAAATGTTTGCAGAGATTATGTGAATTGAGATGCTGTTAATTTAAACAGCAAAAATTATTTTACCATTGTAACTTTGTTTCACGGTAACCAGAAAATCTGTTTATTTGAAAATCTTGTTAAAATAAATGCTTATTTTGCTGCCTTGGTATGTATTTTGTATCTAAAAAAGTATTTTTCCTTCATTATATCATGTGACTTTTTACTATAAATTCAAATCCAGGAATTGTCATGCTAAATGGCATTTTATATACAGGTAGAAGATATAATAGATTGGTTTCTATTTTTGTTGAGTCTAAGCTCTCCCTAGAAATGGATTGCATTAGTTAATAAGTTTTTGACAGCAGTTAAATGTTTCTTTCTACTTAAATCTGAGTATACAAACATGTTTATTTATGACTTTACAGTCATATGAGACTTTTCT
This sequence comes from Sminthopsis crassicaudata, assembly GCF_048593235.1. Taxonomy (NCBI): domain Eukaryota; kingdom Metazoa; phylum Chordata; class Mammalia; order Dasyuromorphia; family Dasyuridae; genus Sminthopsis; species Sminthopsis crassicaudata. Next base: position 87,849,828 of record NC_133620.1, on the reverse strand, counting down.
TTGATTTAGAAATTTTTTTATATATACAAGATTAATTTGGGGAGAAAATTATTGTTAGTATCAATATGCACTTGTAAGCTTTAAAATACATAAAGGATCACTTTGAAATCACTGATTCAGTAATGCAGAATAGAGTGGCAATGAGGTTAAACAAGTATGCAATTATATTTTGTATTGAGAGGATAATTGCACTTAATTAAGGATTAAAAAAGAAATAAAAAAGATTGGGCAACATTAATTTTATTTCCTTTCAATTCAAAATTTGTGGGGAACATTTCACACTGCAAAGTTAAATCCATACATAGACCTATATCAGCTTCACAGAATTTATTTGACCAAAATTTCATGAACAATTAATTGAACATAGATGCTTGAAGTCACTTTATGAAACAATATAAGCAGAATAGCGAATAAGTACGTGTGTACTAGTTTACACGAACTAATAAAGCCGAACTTTTCAATAAAACATTTCAACAAAACATGAGGAAATCTGTCACCAAGCATCATTTCACTTTGGAAAATAGATTAATCATTAATCATATCCCTTCAAACATATAGTTATCAGAAAATGCTTGTGCAGACAGTTATATCTTTCCTCAATTGAAATTGAAAATATACACAATCTCATTGAATGCATATCCTTATAAAACTTCCACATGGAAAGAGGGCTGGATAAATTTGAATAAATATATTGAAACCAAATTGGCTGTCAAAACCTTTAAATTAATAATCATTTCTCCTAGTAGATAAAATGTACAAAATTCAGATGGGCTTCAGGAAACAAAAATTGCCTTTTCATAAATGTCCTATAATCTTGTATTGCTTTGGGTATCTTTTTTGTCTTCCTTATCCTTCTTCATCAAATTGTTTTAATATGTTATTATCTTAAGAAAAGCCTATTAAGAGAATTACTGTTGTATTCTCCTGGTCTCTGATCCTTTGAGGAAGGAGTTTCCTATTTGTCCATAAGAGTGAGGAGTAGATAGAATTGATGAGTTAGGTTGTCACGCCATGCTGGGCCATCCTCAAATAAATCTCCTAATAGTTTGTGTCTGAAATTGAAATAAAATGAGGCGCTCATAGGCCTTTCAATAGTTAATAAGAGATTTAATCAGAAACAGCAAGAGGTATGCAAAAACAAAAACAATGTAGATACCTGGAGTCAATGCTTTCTGGCCTAAATTGTCCATCTTGATGCATCAGCTAAGATTCAATGGTCCTGGAGTATCAAATTGCTATTTGGTATGAAGACTATCAATAAGTGCTGTCCAGATCCTGATCCTTTAGAAACTTGAACCAATAAAGTCATAAAGACTTATCTCAATTCCTTTTAAACAAAACTATCCACATTTGCATGGTTATTAAAATGTGCATTGGAAAGACATGTAAAATTTTTCAGAATAATTTTATGTTGTTGCATTGGTTTGTCATAATAATCCTTTTAATTAGAATGAGTGTTATCCTAGTATTATAAATTAATAAATTAAGGGAGATCAAATTAATTTTCTAAGACAAGATCCTTCATTTAAAAAAAAAAAAACTTTATATGATACTAAATATCCCATGTTAATTAATCTTATTTTGACCTAAACATTTGATAAATCAATGAACTTTTAAAAAATAATAATTTTATATATGTGTGTATATATATATAGATATAAATATGTGTGTGTATATAAAGTACCAGCATCTCTTCCTCCTTTTCTCTTTCCTTCTTTCACTCCTTTCTTCACTCCTTCTTTCTCTCTCTTTTCCTTTCTTTTCTTTCTTTCTTTTCCTTTCTCTCTCTCTCTCTGTATGTATATGTATATGTGTGTATTATGTATGTATATTATATATACACACATTTATTTATTATTTCAAAACTAACCTGGGTAGAATTTCAAACATAAACTGTGTTAGAGCAATATATAAAAATAACATAAGAAAACAACTTTTAACATAATTCCTCACTTTAGTAATAAAAGATAAAAAAAATCATAAATCAATAGCTGCAGAAAAAGCTTTTGATAAAGAAAACCATTCATTTACATAAAATACATGAAAGTATTGATAAAAATGGAATTATCCCAAAATTGATAAACAGCATTTATCATATCATCAGCAAGCATTATTTGCAATGAGTATAACCTAGAGAGTTTAACGTAGAACAAGAATGCCCACTCTCAATCTATATTATTCAAAATTGTTCTTAAAATCCTAGTAATAGCAATAAAATGATCTCTTTTTTTTTCAAACAACATGATAAGATACTGGGAAAATTCCAAAGACTCACCAAAAAATGTAATTGAAATAATGAGTAATAATTCAATTTCTAAAATATAGAGAATTGAATCAAATGTATGAAAACACAAGCCTTTCCCTAATTGATAATGATACGAACAATTTTCAGATGAAGAAATTAAAGCCAACTATAAGTCATATGAAAATATGTTCTAAATCATGATTAGAGAAATGTAAATTAAAATAACTCTGAAGTACTACCTCACACCAAATTCACTAAGATAACAGGAAAAGATAATGATAAATGTTGGAGATTGTGGGAAAACTGAGATACTAATATATTATTGGTAGAGTTACCAATAGATTCATCCATTCAGTGACACTGCTGGATTTACATTCCAAGATATCATAAGAGGGAAAAAGACTCATGTGTGCAAAAATGTTTGTAGAAGTCTTTTTTGTAGTGTCAAAGAATTGGAAAACAAAGTAGATATCCATAAATTGGGGAGTTACTGAGTAAGTTATGGCAAATGAAAGTAATCAAATATTATTGTTCTATAAAAATGATGAATGGGCTTATTTCAAAAAAAGTTTTATATGAACTGATGCTGATTAAAGTAAGCAGGACCAGAAAAATACTGTCAAGCAATAAGGATGGTATGATATCAAATATGATAAACCTGGCTCTTCTCAGAAATTAAGTAACCTAAGGAGATTCTGATAACCTTTGGATGGAAAATGACATCAGCATTCAGAAAAAGCCCTTTAGAAGCTGAATGTGAATCTACATATACAATTTTCAGCTTTTGTTCATTCTTCTGATTTTTTTTTTTCTTATGGTTTTCTGTAAAGTGCTGAAACTTTGAAAGGTGAACTTGAATCAGACAACCAATACTTAAGGCTAATTACCTTTTTGACAATGACTCTATTAGCATATGTTTTAAATTACTCTTCTCTCAGCTAATGCTGGCTCAATATTTGTGGTTAAGAGAATTATAGGCAAGGATTAGAGGGTGAGGTGAAACAAGCCAGATCTCACTTTTTGACAGGACTATAAGGAGAGAGGTTGGTGGAGAGCTTGTAGCAGTTTGTCTGTCTCTTTCACTTCTCCTCCCAAAGACCAAGGACTTTTACTTATCCTGAATTCAGCTGTTCTTGAGGCCTCCAAGGAGCTAACCCAGACTTTACATTTTGGTACCCAATTTGTGAACCAAGGACCCTAATTTCACTGAAGAAGTCCCAGGTGACCAGGAAATAGGGTGAGTATTTTAATAGACAAACAGGGAACTTACTTTGTTAAGGGCTAAACTAGTAATGCTCATTTTCTAGCTGAAATGGGGCAGGTATTAGGAAAAGATTCTACTCCATCCTCACCTCAATCCTCAACACTTCCCCAAAGGAGACCTATAGGAAACATACTTAGACTGATAAAGAGACAGGGTTTGATTGTAACTTGGGAGCAGATTGAGGGACTTGTGATACATTAGAATGTACATACATCCCCTTGGTTTTTCAAGGAAGAAGAAATAGGGGCAGATAATTGGAAACTAATAGGAGATCAACTATATGGATATTATAATAATGGTCCTGATTCAGTTTCTAAGGAAACATTCAATACATATAGCATAATATAATTGGCCTTAAAGAATCCCCCAAGTTATAGAAAAAAGAAAAGTTTTATGAACAACCAGATGAGGAAATATGAGGAAAAAGAGGAAGACAAAGGACAGATTAAAGATAATATTGCCAGAGGGCATGAGGACTTAAGTGAACTTGAAGGGCATGGTGAGTCTCACTCTCACAGCCCAGGTCTAACTTAGCCAGCATTGGAGCAGACTGTTGATGTCCCCTATCAACTTCACCTTCCTGGGTCAAGGGAGGAGCAGAAGTGGGAGGGGCAATGATATCACCAGCACCTCCCCCCCAAAATCACCCCCTCCTATGACTAGATTGCAAAAGTCACTACTTAAAGTGACAGAAGAAAGACAGGATATAGCTGATTTGAGAACAGAAATGTATCCTATGATTCAGCAGTTTAACTCTTTAGGTCAAAAAAGTAGAAGATACACTCCTTTTGATATAGAAATCCTCAAAGATGTGAAAAAGGCTTGCTCTCTTTATGCGGCTATATCATCTTATGTTAAGATGTTATTACAGAATTTAGCTTATAGAATTTTAACCCCTAGTAACTGGAAATATATAGCAAGGACATGCTTAGAAACTGGACAAAACTTGTGGCTTTCTGAATATAGTGAGCTCTGTAGTGTAATATTCTTCTCTAAAATATAATATTCTCTGGGAGCAGGTTTCTTGGGGGCTTCTGGAGGCAGCCTGAGTTTCAGTTCAGTGTAATTACCCCAAATGCAGCCAGGAGTTAAAATCCAAATTCTTTATTGTTTCTTTCCAAGTGTAATCTCCTTCACTTGGGGCTTCTTGAGGCCTTCCAGATCTTGGTTTCAGTGTTCTCCACAGGACAGCCTGCCACCACTTCTTTGTCTTCCTTCATTCTGCCCTTCTGCCTTCTCTGGCTTGTGAATCTCTGAGAGTGAATCCTGATTGAGGCTCCTAGCTTATATATGCTTTCTTAAAGGCATGAATTTTGTGGAACTCTAATAAGTACTAAGTATATCACTGAACTAGAGAACTGTTAAGTACCATACTAAATTAGATAATTATTGTCTCTATCAATTCCAGTGACTTACATCTTGTAAGAATCCTAACACTGTAGGATACAAGCCCAATGAAATAGGCAAACTAGTGTTAATACTCCAATCACCTATGACCAACTAACAGGTGCAAATTCTTATGCAGATACTTCAATACAGATTAATTACCCCATAGAAGCATATGAGCAAATTGCTGCTGCTGCTATGGAAGTATTCACTTTTCTCCCCCCCCAAAAAAAAAACACAAGGGAGAGGCCTTCACAAAAATAGCACAAGGGCCAAATGAACTCTTTGATAATTTTGTGGGATGTTTGCAGACAGCTGTCATACAAACTAATGATGAAAATGCAGTAACAGACATTATAATAAGGCAACTTGCTAAAGAAAATGCTGAGTTATTAACTTCTTGACTTCTTCATTTAAAGACCAAGGACTTTTATTTATCCTGTCTCTGGCTATTCTTGAGGCCTTCAGGGCCTCAGAAATTAGCCCAGACTTTTTCCCTTTTGTTCTGATTTTTCTCTTCCAATATGGCTCACATGGAAGGAAATATTTAAAAAACAAATGTACATATAACCTAAAGTAAATAAAAGAAAAAAGAGGGGCAGCTAGGTGGCTCAGTGAATAGAGCACCAGCTCTGAAGTCAGGAGGATCTGAGTTCAAATTTGACCTCAGAAACTTAATACTTCCTAGCTGTGTGACCCTGGGCAAGTCACTTAACCCCAATTGCCTCAGAAAAAAAAAAAAAAAAGAAAGGATAATTTTACTAAAGTAGTAGGATATAAAACCAATCCTCACAAATTATTAGTATTCCTAAATATCACAAATATAAAGAATTAGAAGAATTCAGAAAAATTTGAATTAAACATTACCAAGTAAGTTTTCAATTCAAAGCCCCATTCTATGATACCATGGTTACCCAGATGTTACAGAATTGATCTTTACTATATAGCGTTAAATGCCATTCAGATTTGGTTTATTCAGTTGCAAATGCATCCATATGTTACAATACATGTGACAATATTATTCACAGAATAACAAAGTAAGGATAAAATCCCATTATTCAATATTATTATGCCAGACATGTTAAAATCAAAGATCCTACAGTAATAAAAAAAATAAATAAAAATAAGTACATGGGCTAACAAATGAATAAATAAAATAAAATGGAAATTTGTTTATGATATCTTTATTAAGAGCTCTCAATCTAATTCATGTACTACATTAAATATGTCTGAATCCATATCTAGGTATATAGTTGGATAGATGATAGACAAATAGAGACAGAGAGAGTGTAAAATTATAATCATATACATAGATGAGATAATTGATGCTATTACCATAAAAGAAAGCTTAGAGAGATAGATCTATTGTCAGAGGTTGAGAGATGGGTGATCTTGTAAAGCATACTGACAAATGATTAGTTAGGTATAGGCAGGAGAAATAGGAAGACAAACTCAACTCCTTTCCTAAAGAGAATGTCAATAATGTCAAAAACTACAGGGAGGTAAAATACTATTAAAATTGAGTATTTTTTAACATTTTACTAGTTAAAACACGATTGTTTACCTTGGTTATAAAAGTTTCAGTCTAGTGTTCAGGTAGAAAAACATTCAAATGAATGCTAGATCAAAATGTAGAGATTAATGATGATAGAAGACTATTTCACCTAGCATTTTGATTATAAAGGAAAGAAGATGAAGGACTATATAGCTTGAAAGGAAATTAGGATTAAGAAAATTTTTGTCAAGGATTGAAAGGCCTCCATTATGTTTGGAAAATAATTAGTATATGATAAAGATTTGAAAGTAGATAATATTCAAGTTCCTGGAAAGACAAGAAAATATGAGATCAAAGGAAAATTTCTACTTGGTTAACTTGATCTTAAAAAAGAGGACAACTTTCCTCACATACTGGGGCAAAGGAAGACTGAATGAAATCAAGAAAGAATTTTTTTTCAGATAAAATGTAGGAGAGAAGATTGTGGTAGATAATTTCATTTCTTTTGTAGAGTACAGGAGGGAGAGTTTCTATTATAAATGAGAATGAAAAAGTGATATAGGGAGCTAACTAATAAAATCTTTTGAAATCAGTCCCTTAGGAAAAATGATAGATAAACCAAATAACTAAGGTATACCATAATCTCTTCCGTTCTCCCAACATTTATATGAAAATCATATTGTTCATTTTCCCCATATCTGTTTTTAGGATTCTGGATTTCATAACTATGTATCAAATTATTTATCCCTGGGCATTTTGTACTTTAACAGCTACAAATAATAATTTTCCTTTCTTAGAAATTCTTTAGGTTGTAACCTATATCTATGATTTCTTTCAAACAGTAATCCATGTATATATTGAGAATGTCATTAATATGCAAACTCATTTTAAAAAGCTAAATATGGATAATAACTATTAAAACATGATTATTATCTTTAAGTATTGTCCAATTTATTATAGATGGCATATTATGTTTGGAAAAATATGGGCTAGATATATTCAGCAACATCTACCCCGAGATGAAAGAATTTGGCTTTTATTTTGGCAAAATCACAAATAATAAAATTCATAAGAACTGGAAATATATCCATATTTTGAATGGAAGAAGGGGAAAGAAAATCTTGCTACATTTTATAACAAGCTTGTGAAATTATTTGGATTGTGTTTATGCCCATGATAATCTATAAGACAGAGAAAAGAGACATGCAGAAAGAAAGACAGAGAAAGAGACCAAGGCAGAGATTTAGAGACATGGAGACAGTCAAGAAGAGATAGAGAGAAAGGGAAACAAATGGTATTATCAAAATTATCATAATTAACACATCTAAGTATCATTTCTAGTTTAGCATCATCTATTTTAGTTGAATATAATGGTTTGGAAAGGTTTTCCTGTGCTGCAACTAGAAGTAACATTTGGCATAGAACTCATTAGCAAAAATCAAATAAAAAACTATTTAGGAAAGCATAAAACATCAACTTAAGTAATCCTGTGAAGACTCTGATACTACATATACAAAATTGACATAATACAGGTCTTAAATTATTATTCCCCTTGTAAAAGTTTATAACAATTCTTTTTTATTTCTTTTGACCACTAAGGTGTTTCATTTTTATGCATATATACTATATATATATGCATATATGCACATATATACATATCTATATATAATATGTATACATAATATGATCCAGATATGCATATATATATATACAAATGTATATATATATATAATTTTATATTCACATATGCATGTATTATATATAACATTCAATTAGTAATATTATACTTAAAGCTATATATACATATTATTGTTTGTGAAACCTTTCCTAGTTTTATTTCATATTTTAGTTACACTATGAGGCAGGTCCTTAATGAATTCTTTATTATAAAAAGGGGGGGAAAAGACATGAAAATTTTAAGATGATGAAAACAGAAAAATGATGAGTAGGCAGGATATAAAATATTTACATATATCCAATTCCAAGAATGAGATAGATGCGATACCAATTTCATTACACTTGGTTGGAAGCAGTGAAAATAAATGAATAATCCTTGAATTGGAATGCTGGTGTTCAAAAAAGTGGAAACTGATAGCTTGACTATCTGGTCCTGTCATCTATTATTGTTCTGTCATGCAACTAAACTTCCTCTATCCCCTTGGACTAAGTATGAGCTTCTGGAAAGATCTTTTAATTTATGTTGTTGCAATTCAGCAGCTCAGAACTTTCATGCAAAAGTGATCCATTGATCTTAGTCTTTCTAGTAGTAGAGATTATAACTATGTGTCACTATATACAGTTCTATTATTAAAAAAAAAATTAAATAGTGTGGTGAAATAAGATCCTGGGCATATTATCTAGGGAAGATAATCCTGTTCTTTATCATTGATAAAAATTGATGATCCCTTATGTAAACAATTATTATTATTTGAATTTAATATTATTGTCTATATAAAATTTTTATTTATGACAAAACTTGTAGAAGGCTATTGGCTAGTCTATATGTGACAATGGAGTGTTGTATTTCCTAAACAGCTTTCAGCAGGATCACTATATAGGTTACTGATGTAAAGAAAGGGAATTCAAATTGTATTTGTTATGGACTCAACTTGTCTTGTACCCTAAGTGATAAATCATATAAAATAAATTTAATATCTTTGTGGCTGATAAGTTTCATTTCTCTACTCTTTGGGGGCTTTTATAGAATAATTACAACAATATTTTATTATATTCTGTCACTTATAGATAACTATTCCAGAAGTTAAAGATATTCGAAGTCATGACCTGAATTTTTCATCTAGGGATTTAAAATTTCTTCTTTAGGTTATTTGAATAATTACTGTTAGAATGAGCATATTATGAAAATATTTTCATCTTTTTTCTACTATACTAAATATTCTATTTTTATAAGTCAAATTATATACTTATATAATTGTACATACTTTTGAGCATATACAGCTAATAGGCAATTAAGAGAAAATAATCAAAATGTAAATCTCCTTATATCAATATGAAAAGCTTCAAAGATGATCACTGAACTTTTATTAAATTATTAAAATATTATCCAGTTAGACTATTTTGACTAAGGATATATTAGGGTAAAATATTTTGAGATTATAAAAGGTAAAAAGGAATAAACAAAATTAGAATAATGTGGTATGCCCCTCAGCTCCACTTAATGTCATGTAATTAATGTTCCAAACATTTTACTTTTAATGACTTGTAGAATCAATCAAATGAATAAACATTGCACGCAATTCCTAGACACCAATAGTGAATCAATAAATCAATGAGTTAACAAGATTCAGAGAATAAAGATTCTAAAGTCATTAGATAATGCAATGTATTGAGACTGATTTAAGAATTAAAGTGGAGGAATGAGAAAGGTGGCAAAGTAAACCAAGCTCTCCAGATTTCCCCCACAAACACAATGAATTTGTGTCTTGGGGTAAACATAAACTGGTAAAAAACAATTAAGATTTGAGGCAGAAAGACTGTCCCTCTAGGACATTAGGAGAAACCTGAAAAAATGATCCTAAGAAGGAGAATTAACAGGTGTGAGGTTTAAACATTTCTAAACTAGATCCCTGAAAACAATAAGTGGAGAATCTTGGGGCAAGCTGGTTTTGGAGGTAACACTAAACCATAGGAACTTTCATGTCCTGGACAAAGTGGAGAGTCCATGTTCTGAATCTGGAAAGATTAAGAGAACATCTGCTGATAAAAAAAAAAAAAAGCCCAGCTATCTGTGCTACAGAGATTTGGCCCTGGGTGAGAAGAAGCCCACAAACCCCATCAATGCAGAAGCAGTGAGGCAGGGGCTTTGCTAGCTTCAAGCATTTACAGGAGGGTGGAGTTCTTGGTTTGTGGTCCTAGGCCAGAGGGGTAAATTAAAATGAGCCCAGTCAGAAGGAGGGTTGGAGCCAAGATGGCTTAGAGGACCCACATTTCTTTCTGACCTTCTTCGACATCTCTCAGACTAATTAGCAAATCCAGACTCTGAATTACTTCTGGAGTAGCAGAACCCATGAATACTGGAAGACCAACAAGTTACCAGCAAAAGATAATTTCGAAGATCACTGATGCATTGTTGGTAGAGCTGTGAGAGAATCCTGCCATTCTGGACAGCAATTTGGAACTATGCCCAAAAAGTTATCAAACTGTGCATACCCTTTGATCCAGCAGTGCTACTACTGGACTTATATCCCAAAGAAATACTAAAGAGGGGAAAGGGACCTGTGTGTGCCAAAATGTTTGTAGCAGCTCTTTTCATAGTGGCTAGAAACTGGAAGATGAATGGATGTCCATCAATTGGAGAATGGTTGGGTAAATTATGGTATATGAAGGTGAATAAGAAATTAAGATTTCATATTAGAATTATAAGCTCACTCAAATCTAACAGGCCTGGGCTTCTAAATTATAGGAACTTGACCATTCCATAAACTCTGTATGTCTTTGACCATAGATACCAGGAACTAGCCATTCTTGGACATGCTTATGCTTAGGGTTGAGTGGCTTCCTCCCTGTGCATATGCAATTGATAAGGAAACATGTCAAGCTTCAAGGGTTTGGAATGAGTCAACATGAATATATAGATAAGTTTTGGCCAGGAGCCTTCTTTGTCTAAAAAAACATATAAAAAGCTAGCGTTCTGTGCCACAATTGAGCTTCACCCATGGGGAGGACGCTTCGCCCAGGAAAATCTTTACGCAATTCCAATTTATTGAGGCTGAAAAAGGGCTCCCAACCATTTGAGTTTTTGAGGTTTCCTTGAATTGGTGATGTATTCTCTTCCTCTATCTGCTATATTAATTATTTTTATATTATTAGTTATTATTATTGTTATTTGCTTTTTATGTAAGTCTAAATTGTCTGTACCTTGTCTTATTTGATTAAAACGTTTTACTTTCACTTTCTTAACTGAGATTGAGAGCATCATTTATAGGAGTGAATCCGAACTTTTCCTTAAAATCATAATACAAAAGGTTATGGAATATTATTGCTCTGTAAGAAATGACCAGCAGGATGAATTCAGAAAGACTTGGAGAGACTTGCATGAACTGATGCTGAATGAAATGAGCAGAACCAGAAGATCACTATACACTTCAACAACAATACTGTAAGAGAATGTATTCTGAAAGAAGTGGAAATCTTCAATGTAAAGAAGATCCAACTCACTTCCAGTTGATCAATGATGGACAGAAATAACTACACCCAGAGAAGGAACACTGGGAAGTGATTGTAAATTGTTAGCACTACTGTCTATCTACCCAGGTTACTTATACCTTTGGAATCTAATGCTTAACGTGCAACAAGAAAATGGTATTTAGACACATATATTGTATCTAGGTTATATTGTAACACATTTAATATGTATGGGATTGCCTGTCATCTAGGGGAGGGAGTAGAGGGAGGGAGGGGAAAATTTGGAAAAAATTAATACAAGGGATAGTGTTATAAAAAATTACTCATGCATATATACTGTCAAAAAATTATAATTATAAAATTAATAAAAAAAAAGAAGAATGGGGAAAGGAAATGAAAACTTTGCAAGAGGGTTTGGAAAAGGCATATAGCTGATTAAAAGAGAGAGTTGAGAAAATGGAAAAATAACTCCTAGAAAAGCAGAATTTGTGAAATAGAAAAAGGAAAAAAAAACTACTTAAAAAACAGAATTTGTGAAATGGAAAAAAAAATTCCATAGGAAAAAAAATCCATAAAAAATTCCATAGAAAAATAAAATAAATAAATAAGTTAATGAAGAAAATAATTTATAAAGTTCAGAACTAAACAAATGGAAATGAGTGACTTAATAAGACAACAAAAATCAGTCAAGAAAAACCAAAAAGAAAAAAAAAATGTAAAATACCTCATTAGGAAAACAACTGAACTAGAAAATAGATCTAAGAGAGATAGTATAAGGATTATTGGACTCCCTGGAAACCATGATGAAAAGAAGAGCTTAGACACTATTTTTCAGGAAATCATCAAATATAACTACCCAGATGCCATAGAATCAGAAGGTAAAATACCAGTGAAAGAATTCCCCAAAGGACAACTAGATGGTGCAGTGGATAGTGCACCAGCCTGAACTCAGGAAGACCTGAGTTTGAATCCGGTATCAGATACTTAATTCTCCCTCTCTGTGTGACCCTAGGCAAGTCACTTAGCTCCAATTCCCTCAGCAAAAAATAATTCAATGAACACCTCCTGAAAGATACCCCAAAATGAAAATTCCTGGAATATTATGGCTAAATTCAGAACTATTGGAACAAGGAAAAAATATTACAAATAGACAGAAAAAAATAATTCAAATATCAAGGAGGCACAAGAAGGATTATACAGGATCCAGCAGCTTCCACTTTAAAGGAGAGCAATATCTGGAATCTGATATTCTGAAAGGCAGAAGAACTTCGAATGCAGCCAAGAATAAATTACCCTACTAAACTGAGCATTTTCTTTCAAGGAGGAAGATGGACATTCAATGAAACAAGTGAATTCAATTTATTTCTGATGAAAAGAGCAGTGCTAAACAAAATTTTTGACCTCCAAATATAGAACTTAAGAGAAACATAAAATGATAAGAAGAAAAGAACTCTTGAAAACTGTATTTCTGTTATGCCTATTAATAAAGAGAGTATGTATGATAAATTTTACTGTATAATATAAAAAATAAACTAGAGGTTAAAAGGGGATTGTATTGGAAAAAAAGGGAAAAAAGAGGGAAATGACATCTCAGGAAGAGGCAAAGAAAACCTATCATAATTGAGGGGAAAAAGGGAGGGTGATGAACATTGTATGAATCTTACTCTCATCAGATTTGGCTCAAAGAAAGAATATTAGTCATATTTGATTTCACTGAGAAATTTCTCTCACCTTATAGAAAAGTGGGAGGGAAAAGGAGAAAAGAAAAGGGGTAAGATAAATAAAAGGGAAAACAGAAATAGTAAGGGAAAGTTATAAGAAAGGGATAGGGTCTCTAAAGGGGCAAGACTGCTTGAAGCAAGTAGTGCTCATAAATAAGATACTGGGAAGGATAGAAAAATGAAAAGAAAAGAGAAAAATATAATTTGGGGTTAATAAGATATCAGGAAATAAATGTGAATGTAGTGAACTCTTCCATAAAGCATAAGTGGGTAGCAGACTATTAAAAGACAGTCTGCTAAAATACATTGCTTACAAGAAACATTTAAGCAGAGAGATATATACAGAGTAAAGATAAAGAAGTGGAGCAGAATCTATTATGCTTTAAATAAGTAAAAAAAGGACTTTCAGCCAAGATGGTGGCTTGGAGGCAGACAGCTTCTTGAGCTCCATGTTTTCTCTCAGGACTTACTTCATGACAAGCCTCGGAATTAATGCTTGACCAGAAAAGAAACCCACAAATAATCACCAACAGAGAACATCCTTGAAATTCGTCAGAGAAGGTCTGTGTTTGCTTGGGGAAGGGAACAAACAGACTGGGTGTAGACTGAGGGCAGGGGTGAAAGCAGGGCACGCAGCTCACACAGCTCAGACCAGAGGGGGGAGGGGTATGATATCTTCCATTTCTGTGAAAAGACTTTTACCCCAATGTGGAAGTTCCATCTTGGCAGCAAGCCAGGAGCAGTGGAGAGGGTGTAAACAACAGAGATGAAGAATAAAACCCCAGAAAGCTAGCGTCTCTTGGGACCCAGCTACCTTCATCCCCACCCAAAATGACTCAGCACATTCTTGGAGCCTCAAAGTGCAGACACAGCACAGCCATCACTGTCCTGTTAGTGCCTCGATGCTGTCTCCCACAGTCTGTAGAGGAAGCCCGGGAAACACAATCCAACCCCATCCCCCTACCCCCAGACATACCAATTGTTTCTCTTGTCAATTTGTTTTCTTCAATTCATGCTCTGACAAAATAAAGAAAAAATTTAAAAGGGCTCTAACCATTGACAGCTTCTGTATGGAGAGAGCAGACTTCAAACCCTGAGGAGACTAAAAGCAGGTTGTCTCCAGAGGAATCCCCTAAGGGGGTTATGATCTGCTCCTCAATATATGACTCTCATAGAGGAAATCAAAAAGGCTCTCACAAGAGAGCTAAAAGAGAAATGAGACAAGGAAAGGGAAGCTTGGCAAGAGAGTCTGGAGAAGTCATCCCAGGCATTTAAAGACAGAGTGGATAAAGAAAACAAATCATTGAGAAACAAAATTAGTGAGTTGGAAAAAGAAAAGCAGCTCTCTAAAAAATAACATGGATGAAATGAAAAAAAATCCCATAGAAGAAAAAAAAAACTCACTTAAAAACTCAATTGGACAATTATAAAAATATATAAAAACAAAATAAGTGAAGAAAATACATCATTGAAAATTAGACTCAAACAAGTAGAAATGAATGACACAAGGAGAAACCAAGAAGTAGTCAAGCAAAACCAGAAAAATGAAACAATTGAAAAAAATGTCAAGTACCTTGACCTGGAAAACAGATCCAGGAGAGAAAATTAGAGAATAACCGGACTCCCTGAAAAATGTGAGGAAAAAAAGAGCCTGGACACTATTTTCCAGGAAATTATCAAAAAGAACTGCCCAGATGTTTTGGAAAGAGAGGGTCAAATAGACATTGAAAAAATTCATCGATCACATACTGAAAGGGACCCTAAAATCAAAATGCCAAGAAATATAGTAGCCAAGTTCAAGAACCATCAGACAAAGGAAAAAATATTGGAAGCTGCTATAAAAAAGCAATTCAGATATGGAGGAGCCATAATAAGGATAACTCAGGATTTAGCAGCGTCAACATTAAAAGAACGAAGGCCCTGGAATATGATATTCTAAAAGGCTAAGGAACTTGGTATGCATCCAAGAATAATTTACCTAGCAAAAATGAGCTTCATTTTCCAGGAAAGAAGATGAACATTTAATGAAATAAATATATTCCATCTATTCTTGATGAAAAAACCAGATCTACACAAAATGTTTGATCTTCAAATACAGAACTCAAGAGATTTCTAAAAAGGTAAAAAGAAATCTTGAGAACTATATTTCTGTCATAAAGATATGTAAAGAACACATGTATAATTTGTCCTAGAAACTCTAGGTGGAAAGGAAATTATATCATAAAAAAGGGTAAAGTGATGGTATTATATCTCCTGAAGAGGCAAAGGTATTCTATTATATCTGAGAGAAAGAAAGGAGGGGGATGAAGATAGTGTGTATCAATAGACATATTTGATTTATGATGAAACTTCTTCCATTTCATTAAAAAGTGAGAGGGAAGGAGTAAGCTAAGGTGAAGGGAATACAGAAATTGTGAGGAAAAGGAGTAAAATAGGGGGAGAAACTTTAAGGTGAGGGAGGGACACTAAAAAGGTAGGGCTGTGAAAAGCAAATGGTGCTCAAGTGGTCCTCACAAGTTTAATATTGGGCAGGGAGGTAAGAGGGAAGGAATGGAGAAAAGCATAAGCAGGGGTTAACAGGATTACAAGGAATATAGAATTAGTCATTGTAACCATACATGTGAATGGGGTAAACTCCCTCATAAAGAGGAAGCAGTTAGCAGACTGGATTAAAAGCCAGAATCTTACTATATGATGTTTACAGGAAACATAACAGAAACAGGGGTGGTACATTCAAAATAAAAGTAAATGGGTGAAGCAGAATCTACTATGCTACAGGTGAAGCCAAAAAAGCAGAGGTAGCCATCCTAATCTCAGATAAAGCAAAAATAAAAATTAATCTAATTAAAAGAGATAAGGAAGGGCATTATATCCTGCTAAAGGGTAGCATAGATAATGAAGCAATATCAATATTAAACATATACACACCATGTGGTGCAGCATCTAAATTCTTAAAAGAGAAATTAAGAGAGCTACAAAAAGAAATATACAACAAAACTATAATAGTGGGAGATCTCAACCTTGCACTCTCAGATTTAGATAAATCAAACCACAAAATAAATAAGAAAGAAGTCAAAGAGGTAAATAGAATACTAGAAAAGTTTGATGTGATAGATCTTTGGCAAAAGCTAAATGGAGTCAGAAAGTAGTACACTTTCTTCTCAGCAGTTCATGGAACCTATACAAAAATTGATCATATACTAGGGCATAAAAACCTCAAAATCAAATTCAGTAAGGCAGAAATAGTAAATGCATCCTTTTCAGACCACAAGACAATGAAAATTACATTCAATAAAAAGCCAGGGTAAAATAGCCTAAAAAAATAATTGGAAACTAAATAATCTCATACTAAAGAATGATTGGGTGAAGCAGCAAATCATAGACAAAATTAATGACTTCACCCCAAAAAATGACAATAACAAGACATCCTACCAAAATGTGTGGGATACAGCCAAAGCAATAAAAGGGGGAAGTTTTATATCTCTAGAGGCCTACTTGCATAAAATAGAGAAAGAGAAGGTCAACGAATTGGGCTTACAACTAAAAAAAAACAAATTAAAACCCCCCAGATAAACACAAAACTTGAAATTCTAAAAATAAAAGGTGAGATTAATAAAATTGAAAGTAAAAAAAAAAAAAAACAAACAAAACAAAACAAAAAAAAAAAAAACTATTGAATTAATAAAGCTAAGAGTTGGTCCTATGCAAAAACCAACAAAATAGACAAACCCTTAGTAAATCTGATTACAAAAAGGAAAGAGGAAAAGCAAATTGTTAGTTTTAAAAATGAAAAGGGAGAACTCAACAGTAATGAAGAGGAAATTAGAATAATAGTTAGGAGCTACTTTGCCCAACTTTATGCCAATAAATTCGATAACTTAAATGAAATGAAAGAATACCTTCAAAAATATAGTTTGCCCAGATTAACAGAGGAAGAAGTAACTAGTCTAAATAAATCCTATTTCAGAAAAAGAAATAGAACAACCTATTAACCAACTCCCTAAGAAAAAATCCCCAGGACCAGATGGATTTACATGTGAATTATACCAAACATTTAAAGAACAGCCAACTCTAATGCTATACAACCTATTTGAAAAAATAGGGATTGAAGGAGGCCTACCAAATTCCTTTTATGACACAGACATGGTACTGATACCTAAACCAGGTAGATTGAAAACTGAGAAAGAAAATTATAAACCAATCTCCCTAATGAAAATTGATGCTAAAATCTTAAATAAAATAATAGCAAAAAGACCACAGAAAATCATCCTCAGGATCATACACTATGACCAAGGTATGCAGGGCTGGTTCATTATTCGGAAAACTATTAGCATATTCGACCATATCAATAACCAAATTAACAAAAAACATATGATCATCTCAGTAGATGCAGAAAAAGCATTTGATAAAATCCAACATCCATTCCTGCTAAAAACACTTGAGAGTATAGGAATAAATGGACTATTCCATAAAATAATAAGGAGCATATATTTAAAATCATCAGTAAACATCATATGCACTGGCAATAAACTGGAACCTTTCCCAGTAAGATCAGGAGTGAAACAAGGTTGCCCACTATCAGCATTACTATTCAATATTGTACTAGAAATGCTAGCCTCAGCAATAAGAGCTGAGAAAGAGATCAAGGAATTAGAGTAGGTAATGAGGAAATCAAACTATCACTCTTTGCAGATGATATGATGGTATACTTAGAGAACCCCAAAGACTCTGCTAAAAAGCTATTAGAAATAATTCAGAACTTTAACAAAGTTGCAGGATACAAAATAAATCCACATAAATCCTCAGCATTTTTATACATTACCAACACAATCCAAGTGCAAGAGATGCAAAGAGAAATTCCATTCAAAATAACTGTCAATTGTAAGGGTTAAAAAGCCTCTAGAAACAAGGAATGCAGTTCAAGGCATGGGGGAGGACTTGAGGGATGAGAGGTTCTGAGGCACAAAGATCCCAACTTTTTGGATAAGAATTCATTATTTGACAAAAACTGCATGGAAAACCGGAAATTAGTATGGCAGAAACTAGGCATGGACCCACACTTAACACCACATACTAAGATAAGATCAAAATGGGTCCATGATTTAGGCATAAAGAACAAGATCATAAATAAATTAGAGGAACATAGGATACTTTATTTCTCAGACTTGTGGAGGAGGAAGGAATTTGTGGCCAAAGGAGAACTAGAGATTATTATTGATCACAAAATAGAAAATTGTCTTACATCAAATTAAAAAAGCTTTTGTACAAACAAAACTAATGCAAACAAGATTAGAAGGGAAGTAACAAATTGGGAAAATATTTTTACAATTAAAGGTTCTGATAAAGGCCTCATCTCCAAAATATACAGAGAATTGATTCTAATTTATAAGAAATCAAACCATTCTCCAATTGATAAATGGTCAAAGGATATGAACAGACAATTTTCAGATGATGAAATTGAAACTATTTCCACCCATATGAAAGAGTGTTCAAAATCACTATTGATCAGAAAAATGCAAATTAAGACAACTCTGTGATACCACTATACACCTGTCAGATTGGCTAAGGAACAAATAATGATGAATGTTGGAGGGGATGTGGAAAAACTGGGATGCATTGTTGGTGGAGTTGTGAAAGAATCCAAACATTCTGGAGAGCAATCTGGAATTATGCCCAAAAAGTTATCAAACTGTGCATACCTTTTGATCCAGCAGTGCTACTACTGGTCTTATATCCCAAGGAAACACTAAAGAAGTAAAAGGGACCTGTATGTGCCAAAATATTTGTGGCAGCCCTTTTTGTAGTGTCTAGAAACTGGAAAATGAATGGATGTCCATCAATTGAAGAATAGTTGGGTAAATTATGGTATATGAATGTTATGGAATATTATTGTTCTGTAAGAAATTACCAACAGGATGAATACAGAGAGGCTTGGAGAGACTTATATCAACTGATGCTGAGTGAAACGAGCAGAACTAGGAGATCATTATACACTTCAACAACAATACTGTATGAGGATGTATTCTGATGGAAATGGATATCTTTAACATAAATAAAAGCTAATCCAATTCCAATTGATCAATGATGGACAGAATCAGCTACAACCAGAAAAGGAATACTGGGAAATGAGTATAAACTGTGAACATTTTTTATTTTTCTCCTCAGATTATTTTTATCTTCTGAATCCAATTCTTCCTTTGCAACAGCAACAACAACAACAACAACAACAACAAAATTCATATATATTATACCTTGGATATACTATAACATATTTAATATGTATGGGAATGCCTGCCATCTAGGGGAGGGGGTGGAGGGAAGGAGGGGAAAAATTCGGAACAGAAGGGAGTACAAGGGATAATGTTGTAAAAAAAATTACTTATGTACTGTCATATCTACTGTCAAAAATGTTATAATTATAAAATTAATAAAATAAACAAACAAACAAATAAATAAATAAAGCAGGAGTAGCCATTGTCATCTCAGATAAAGCAAAAGCAAAAATTGATCTAATTAAAAGAGATAAGGAAGGAAACTATATCTCGCTAAAGAAATAATGAAGCAATATTACAACTAAACATCAAGGGGTGTGGCATCCAAATTCCTAAAGGAGAAGTTAAGTGTTGGAAGAAGAAATAGATAGCAAAACTATAATAATGGTTGATTTCAACATTGCTCTCCCATAACTACATAAATCAAACCAAACAATAATAATAATAATAAAGAAGAAAGAAGTTAAAGAGGTGAAAAGAATACTAGACAAGCTAAGTATGTTAGATCTTTGGAGGAAATTTGAGACAGAAAGGAGTACACTTTATTCTTAGCAGTTTAGGGAACCTATATAAAAATTGACCATATGTTAGGACATAAAGATCACAAAATCAAATGGAATCAAAGGAAAAATAGACTAAAAGGTAAGTGGAAAGTAAATAATCTCATCCTAAAGAATGAATGGGTAAAAAACAAATCATCCACATAATTAATAATTTCATCCAAGAATGACAATAATAAGACAACATAGCAAAATTTATGACATGCAGACAAAGTAGTAATAAATGGAAATTATATATTTCTAGATGCTTACTTGCATAAAATAGAGAAATAGAAGAACAATGAATTAGGCTTAAAATAAAAACACAAGAAAAGAATAAATTAAAAACCCCTAATCAAACACCAAATTTGAAACTCTAAAAATAACAGGAGAGATTAATAAATTTGAAAGTAAAAAAAATGAATTAATAAGTAAAACTAAAAGGTGGTTTAAAAAAAAACAACAAAATAGATAAACTTTTAGTTAATTTGATTAGAAAAAAAGAAAGAGGAAAATCACATTGTTAATCTCAAAAATGAAAAAGAGAACTTCCTACTGATTAAGGGGAAATTAGATCAATAAATAGTAGTTACTTTGCCCAACTTTGTGCCAATAAATTTGATAACCTAAGCAAAATGGAGGAATCACTATAAAAATATAGATTGACCATGTTAACAAACACAGGAAATAAATTACTTAAATAGTACCATATTAGAAAAAGAAAATTACAAGCTATTAATCAACTTCCTCAGAAAAACCCCCAGGACTAGATGGATACATGTGAAGTCTACTGAACATTTAAAGAACAATTAAGTCCAATAATATATAAACTATTTGAAAAAAAATAGAGAAGGATTCCTACCTAATTCCTTTTATGACTCAGACATGGTACTAATAACTAAACCAGGTAGTATGTAAACAAATTAAGATAATTATGGACCAACCTCCCTAATGTATATCAATGCAACCATTTTAAATAAAATATTAGCAAAGAGATTACAGAAAATCATCCACGGTATAATACATCATGACCTAGCTGGATTTATGCCAGGAATGCAGTGCTGTTTCAGTATTAGGAAATTATTGGCATAATTGACTTTATCAATAAAATAAATTAACAAAAAATATATTATCTCAATAGATGCAAATAAAAGCATTTTATAAAGTCCAACATTCAATCCTATTAAAAAACATTAGAGAGTAGAGGAATAAATGGACTTTTCCTTAAAGTACTCAACAGCATCTATTTAAAACCATCAGCAAGTATCATATGTAATGGGGATAAATTTGAACCATTCTTAATAAGATCAGGTGTGAAACAAGGTTGCCCACTATCACTATTACTATTCAATATTGTATTAGAAATGCTAGGTTTGGCAATAAGAGAAAAAAAAAGAGATTAGAGAATTAGAGTAGGTAATGAGGAAACTAAATTATCACTCTTTGCAGATGATATGATGGTATACTTACAAAATCAACTTTAAAAAAAGCATTAGAAATAATCCACAATTTTAGCAAAGTTGAAGGATACAAAATAAATCTATAAAATTGTCCACATTTTTAATATCACAAATAAAATCTAACAGCAAAAGATACAAAGATAAATTTTATTTAAAACAACCATTTACAGTATAAAATATTTGGGAATCTATTTGCCAAAAGAAAGCCAGTAATTATATGAGCAAAATTACCCTTTTCCACACAAATAAAGTCAGATTTAAACAATTGGAAAAATATCAAGTGCTCTTGGATAGATCAAGCAAATTTAATAAAGATGGCAATATTACCTAACCTAATCTCTTTATTTAGTGCTATACCAATCAGACTACCAAGAAACTATTTTACTGACCTAGGAAAAATAATAAAAAGATTCATCTGGAATAATAAAATGTCAAGAATATTAAAGGAATTAATGAGAAAAAAGTACAAATGAAGGTGGTCTAGCTGTATCTGATCTAAAAACTATATTATAAAGCCACAGTCATCAAAACCATTTGGTATTAATTGATAATTAGAGCAGCTGATCAGTGGAATAGTTTAGGTTCATAAAATAAAATAGTCAATGACTATAATAATCTAGAGTTTGACAAACCCAAGGACCCCAGCTTTTGGGATAAGAATTCAGTATTTGACAAAAACTGCTGGGAAAATTGGAAACAAGTTTGGCATAAACTAGGCACTAACCTACAGTTAACACTGTATACCAAGAAAAGATCAAAATGGATTCATTGATCTAGACATAAAGAATGAGATTATAAATAAGTCAGAAGAACATAGCATAGTTTACCTCTTAGACCTGTGGAGAAGGAAAGAATTTGTGACCAAAGAAGAACTAGAGATCATTACTGATCACAAAATAGAAATTTTTTTATTATATTAAGTTAAAAAGTTTTTATACAAAAAAAAAAAAAAAACCTAATGCAGACAAGATTAGAAGGGAAGCAATAAACTGGGAAAACATTTTTTTTTTTTTTTACATTCAAAGGTTCTGAGAAAGGCTTCATTTCTAAAATTTATAAGAAATCAAGCAATTTTCTAATTGATAAATGGTCAAAGGATATGAACAGACAAATTTCAGATGAAGAATTTGAAACTTTTTGTAGTCATATTAAAAAGTGCTCCAAATCACTATGATTTGGAATAAATACAAATTTAGACAACTTTGAGATACCACTACACACCTTTTAGATTGGCTAAGATGACAAGAAAAGATTATGATGAATATTGGAAAACTGGGACACTGAAGCATTATTGGTAGAACTGTGAATGGATCAAAACATTCTGGAGAACAGTTTGGAACTATACTCAAAAAGTTATCAAACTATGCATACCCTTTGACCCAGCAGTGTTTCTACTAGGCTTATATCCAAAGAGATCTTAAAGGAAGAAAAGGGACCCACATGTGCAAAAATGTTTGTGGCAGCCCTTTTTGTAGTGGCAAGAAACTGGAAATTGAGTGCATGCCCATCAATTGAAAAATAGCTGAATAAATTATGGTATACAAATGTTATGCAATATTATTATTCTGTAAGAAATGACAAGCAGGATGATTTCAGAGAGGCCTAGTGAAATGTGCCAAGTGAAATGAGCAGAACCAGGATATCATTATACATGGCATTAAGAAGACTATACAATGATCGATTCTCATGGATGTGGCTCTCTTCAACAATAAAATGATTCAAACTAGTTCTACTTGCTCATTGATGAAAAGAGCCCTCTACACCCCAAAAGAAGACCATTAGAGCTAAGTGTGGACCACAACATAGCATATTCACTCTTTGTGTTGTTTTTTGCTTACATTTTGTTTTCATTTCCAATTTTTTTTCATACTTAATCTTATTTTTCTTGTTCAGCAAGATGCCCGTATTAATATATACATACATGTATTGGATTTAACATATATTTTAACATTTAACATGTTTTGGACTACCTGGCATCTATGGGAGGGGGCAGAGGGAAGGAGGGGATAAATTAGAATTTAAGGCTTTGCAAAAGTCAATGTTGGAAAATTATCCATGTATATGTTTTTTTAAATAAAAAGCTTTTAAAAAAAACCAAGAGGAGGCGGAGCCAAGATGTCGGAGAAGAAACACACAACTCTGTGAACGTCCTTACCCCCTCACAACCAATTAGATAAATCAGCCTCAGAAATAGCCCTGGACTGATAGATACCACAAGGACTGGAAGCACAACTTACCAGCTGAAGAGAATCTGGAGTTTCAACAGAAAAGGTCAGTTCCCAGGGGAGGAAGAAGAGAGGCCAGCACAGACGGCTGGGTGCTAGCATACTGCACTGATTGGGCTGGGAAGGGCTCTGGGATCAGAGAAGCCACTGAGATAAAGGAATCTGGCACAGGCTGTTAGCTCTTCTATGCTTATAATATAGCAGTTCAGAAGGGAAATCTAAACACTTTAAAAATACAGATTAGATTTTCCCCAGATCCTGGGGGTGACTCAGCAGATCTTGGCACCAGGGGGTGTGGCCTCAGCCCCCACCTAAGACTAGTTAAGAGATTGACAAGTGGGTGGATACGGCCCAAGGCAACACACACTGCCTAGCTTAGCTGGATGGGGTAGAACTCAGGCCTCCTGAAGTCCCAGAGAAGCGGAACCTTTGAACTAGGGGCCACGGTTTCTGGCAGACACTTCCAGTTTGAGCGCAGGGGCTTTTCACGTCACCTGCTGCAGACATACACGCCCCACCAGGAAGCATAGGCTGGACTATGTGCCTTCTTTACTTCAATCTCAAAAGTCAGGGAAGCCTCTAGAACACAACGCCTTCAAGGCACAGCAGTGCTAGTCACCTCTGAGGCACTTCCAGGGAGGGGGTGGGGAACTCTCTCCCAGAGCTCTATCTTAGCTCAGGCCCAAGAGCCGCTGCATCCATCCGGTCTGGGAGGAAGCTGGTAAAGAAGTAAATAAATAATTTCCTACCCCAGGGACAGACCCCAAAAGATTTTTTTAGTATGAACAAAAAAACCAGAAAAACCATAGATTCCTTCGACACAGAGAAAGAGTGGGTATCCAACCCCATGGAAGTTAACAGCAAAGATTTAGCATATAACAACCTAAAGGGGAATGATTCCTGCCCCCCATCACATAACTCTCTCCTAGAAGAAGCTATTAAAAAGTTAAGAGATTTTGGAGAAAAATGGGGAAAGGAAAGGGAAGCAATAATAGAGAATAAAAACGTCCTGAAATTGGAGTTGGAAAAAATAAAGAATTCACAGGAGATGCAGGGAAACAAAATTTGTGAATTAGAAAAGCTTAAAAAATCACAGAAAAGTAGGATTTCTGAATTGGAAAAGATAAAAAAATCTCAAGAAAATAGAATTTCTGAATTGGAAAAAGAAAATAATTCTCAAAAAAAAGTTAGGTAAATGGAAAAAATTCAATAGAGCAAAATAATTCATTTAAAAACTAAATTGGGCATTTGCAAAAAGAACTAAAAACTGTGAAAGAAGAAAATAACTCCTTAAAAGTCAGGATGGAACAAATAGAAATGAATGATTCACAGAGAAGCCAAGAATCAGTCAAACAAAACAAAACAAAAAAAAAAAAAATGAGAAGCTGGAGAACAACGTCAAATATTTACTGGGAAAATCTATAGACCTGGAAAATAGATCTAGGAGAGATAATATGCAGATCATTGGACTTCCCGAAAAATATGACCAAAAAAAGAGCCTAGATTCTATTTTACAGGAAATTATCAAAGAGAACTTTTCAGAGATAATAGAAACAAAAGGGAAATTAGATGTGGAAAGAATTCATCGAACTCCTTCTGAATTAGACCCTAAAAAAAGAACACCACAGAATATAGTGGCTAAGCTGCAGAATTACCACACAAAGGAGAAAATCCTGCAAGCAGCTAGAAAAAAACAATTTAAATACCAAGGTGCCACAATAAGGGTCACTCAAGATCTGGCTGCCTCCACATTAAAAGATAGAAGGTCCTGGAACCTGATATTTCAAAAGGCAAAAGAACAAGGACTGCAACCAAGAATGAACTACCCAGCTAAGTTTAGCATCTTTTTCCATGGAAGAAGATGGTCATTCAATGAAACAGAGGAATTCTATATGTTTCTAAGAAAAAAACCAGACTTAAACAAAAAAATTGAACTACATCCACAAGACTGAAGAGACACAGAAAAAGGTACACAGAACCCTTGAGAACTGTAACTCTGTTGTGGGTATATAAAAAGTACTCAAGGATAATTTGATTTTACTGATATAAAAGAAAAAAAGGGGGGTGTAGTAAAGGGAAGGAGGTCGTTTCAGAAAAAGGGGAAGGAATGATAAAAAGAGGAAAACTACATCCCAGGAAGAGGCATAGAAAATACACCATATCTGAGGGAATTTAGTAAGGGGGAGAATCATTGTGTGAATCATACTCTCTTCAGGAGAGGCTCAAAGAGTAAATAATTAACATATTTGTTTTTCAGAGAATTTTCTCTCACCTCATTAAAAGGGGGGAGAGAAAAAGGGAAAAGGAAAAGGAGAATAAATGAAGGGACTTGGAGGGAGGGGGGAGGGATACTAAAAAAAAGGGAGGGTTGAGCGTCACAAGGGGGGGCTGTAAATTAAATATCAGGGAGGGGGATCAGGGGCATCAAGGGAAAAAGCATAATCTGGGGATAATATGATGGCAGGAAATACAGAATTGGTCATTTTAACTGTAAATGTGAATGGGATGAACAATCCCATCAAACAGAGACAGATAGTAGATTGGATCAAAAATCAGAACCCTACAATATGTTGTCTGCAGGAAACACACTTAAAGCAGGGAGATACATACAGAGTAAAGGTAAAAGGTTGGAGCGGAATCTATTATGCTTCAGGTAAAGCCAAAAAAGCAGGGGTAGCTATCCTTATCTCAGATCAAGCAAAAGCAGAAGTTGATCTAATTAAAAGAGATAAGGAAGGAAACTATATACTGCTGAAAGGTAGCATAAATAATGAAGCCATATCGATACTAAACATATATGCACCAAGTGGTATAGCATCTAACTTTCTAAAGGAAAAGTTAAGAGAGTTGCAAGAAGAAATAGACAGTAAAACCATAATAGTGGGAGATCTCAACCTTGCACTCTCAGATCTAGACAAATCAAACCAGAAAACAAACAAGAAAGAAATTAAAAAAGTAAATAGAACATTAGAAAAACTAGGTATGATAGACCTTTGGAGAAAACTGAATGGCAATAGAAAGGAATATACTTTCTTCTCAGCAGTTCATGGATCCTATACAAAAATAGACCATATATTAGGACATAAAGATCTCAAAATTAAATGTAGGAAGGCAGAAATAATAAATGCCTTATTCTCAGACCACAATGCAATAAAAGCTACATTCAGTAAAAAGTTAGGGATAAATAGACCAAAAAGCAATTGGACCCTGAATAATCTCATCTTAAAGAATGACTGGGTGAAAGAGCAAATTATAGAAACAATTAACAATTTCACCCAAGATAGTGACAATGATGAGACATCATACCAAAATCTGTGGGATGCAGCTAAAGCAGTAAGAAGGGGAAATTTTATATCTTTAGAGGCTTATTTGAAGAAAATAGAGAAAGAGAAGATTAACAAATTGGCCTTGCAACTTAAAAGGCTAGAAAAATACCAAATTAAAAAACCCCAAACCAAATATTAAACTTGAAATACAAAAATTAAAAGGATAAATCAATAATATTGAAAGTAAAAAAAAACTATTGAATTAATAAATAAAACCAAGAGTTGGTTTTATGAAAAAGCCAATAAAATAGATAAACCTTTGGTAAATCTGATCAGAAAAAAAGAAAGAGGAAAATCAAATTGTTAGTCTTACAAATGAAAAGGGGGATCTTTCCACCAATGAAGAGGAAATTAGAGAAATAATAAGGAGTTACTTTGCCCAACTTTATGCCAATAAATTTGATTACTTAAGTGAAATGGATGACTTCCTCCAAAAATATAGGCTTCCTAGATTTACAGAGGAGGAAATAAATTGCTTAAATAGTCCCATTTCAGAAAAAGAAATAGAACAAACTATTAATCAACTCCCCAGGAAAAAATCCCCAGGACCAGATGGATTCACATGTGAATTCTACCAAACATGTAAAGAACAATTAGCCCCAATGTTATATAAATTATTTGAAAAAATAGGGGACGAAGGAGTCCTACCAAACTCCTTTTATGACACAGACGTGGTACTGATACCTAAACCAGGTCGATCGAAAACTGAGAAAGAAAATTATAGACCAATTTCCTTAATGAATATTGATGCTAAAATCTTAAATAAGATATTAGAAAAAAGACTTCAGAAAATCATCTCCAGGATAATACACTATGTTCAAGTAGGATTTATTCCAGGAATGCAGGGCTGATTTAATATTAGGAAAACTATTAATATAATTGACCATATTAACAATCAAATTAATAAGAACCATATGATCATCTCAATAAATGCAGAAAAAGCATTTGACAAAATCCAACATCCATTCCTACTAAAAACTCTTGACAGTATAGGAATAAAAGGACTATTCCTTAGAATTCCTTAAGACCATCAGTAAGCATAATATGCAATAGAAATAAACTGCAACCTTTCCCAGTAAGATCAGGAGTGAAACAAGGTTGCCCACTATCACCATTACTATTCAATATAGTACTAGAAACGCTAGCTTCGGCAATAAGAGCTGAGAAAGAGATTCAAGGAATTAGAGTAGTTAATGAAGAAATCAAACTATCACGTTTTGCAGATGACATGATGTTATACTTAGAGAACCCCAAAGACTCTGCTGAAAAGCTATTAGAAATAATTCAAAATTTCAGCAATGTGGCAGGATACAAAATAAATCCACATAAATCCTCAACATTTTTATATATCACTAACAAAATGCAACAGCAAGAGATACAAAGAGAAATTCCATTCCAAACAAATGTTGAGAGTATAAAGTATTTGGGAATCCATCTACCAAAGAAAAGTCAGGAATTATATGAGAAAAATTACAAAACACTTGCCACAAAAATAAAGTCAGATTTAAATAATTGGAAAGACATTCAGTGCTCTTGGATAGGCTGACCGAATATAATAAAGATGACAATACTCCCCAAACTAACCTATTTATTTAGTGCTATACCAATCAGACTCCCAAGAAACTATTTCAATGACCTAGAAAAAATAACAACAAAATTCATATAGAAGAATAAAAGGTCGAGAATTGCAAGGGATCTAATGAAAAAAAAAACTCAGAGGAAGGTGATCTAAGTGTACCTGATCTAAAGCTATATTATATAGCAGCAGTCACCAAAACCATTTGGTATTGGCTAAGAAATAGACCAGTAGATCAGTGGAACAGATTAGATACAAAGGACAAAAAAGGGTACATCTATAGCAACCTAATCTTTGACAAACCCAAAGATACCAACATTAGGGATAAAAATTCATTATTTGGAAATAACTGTTGGGAAAACTGGAAATTAATATGGCAGAAATTATATATGGATCCACACTTAACACCATATACCAAGATAAGATCAAAATGGGTATATGATTTAGGCATAAAGAGTGAGATAGTAAATAGATTAGAGGAACAGAGGATAGTCTACCTCTCAGACCTATGGAGGAGGAAGGAATTTATGACCAGAGGAGAACTAGAGATCATTATTGATCACAAAATAGAAGATTTCGATTACATCAAACTAAAAATTTCGGTACAAATAATACTAATGCAAACAAGATTAGAAGGGAAGTAAAAAACTGGGAAAATATTTTTAAAAGCAAAGGTTCTGACAAAGGTCTCATTTCCAAAATATATAGAGAACTGACCCTAATTTATAAGAAACCGAACCATTCTCCAATTGTTAAATGGTCAAAGGATATGAACAGACAATTCTCAGGTGAAGAAATTGAAACTATATCCACTCACATGAAAGAGTGTTCCAAATCACTACTGATTAGAGAAATGCAAATTAAGAGAACTCTGAGATACCACTACACACCTGTCAGATCGGCTAAGATGACAGGAACAAATAATGATGAATGTTGGAGGGGATGTGGGAAAACTGGGACACTAATACATTGCTGGTGGAGTTGTGAAAGAATCCAGCCATTCTGGAGAGCAATTTGGAACTATTCCCAAAAAGTTATCAAACTGTGCATACCCTTTGACCCAGCAGTGCTACTACTGGGCTTATATCCCAAAGAAATACTAAAGAGCGGAAAGAAACATATATGTGCCAAAATGTTTGTGGCAGCTCTTTTTGTTGTAGCTAGAAACTGGAAGATGAATGGATGTCCATCAGTTGGAGAATGGTTGGGTAAATTATGGTATATGAAGGTTATGGAATATTATTGCTCTGTAAGAAATGACCAGCAGGAGGAATACAGAGAGGCTTGGATAGACTTACATCAACTGATGCTGAGTGAAATGAGCAGAACCAGACGATCACTGTACACTTCAACAACAATACTGTATGAGGATGTATTCTGATGGAAGTGGAAATCTTCAACATAAAGAAATACCAACTCACTTCCAGTTGATCAATGATGGACAGAGGTAGCTACACCCAGAGAAGAAACACTGGGAAGTGAATATAAATTGTTAGCACTAATATCTGTCTGCCCAGGTTGCATGTACCTTCTGAATCTAATGCTTATTGTGCAACAAGAAAATGGTATTTACACACACACACACACAAAAAAAAAAAAAAAAAAAAAAAAAAAGAAATTAACCCAGTCACCATCCTCCCAACCCCCAGGACACTAGTACATTTCTCCAGAATTCTAACCCATTACAGAAAATGACTCTTTGAGCGGAAAGAGACATATATGTGCTAAAATGTTTGTGGCAGCTCTTTTTGTTGTAGCTAGAAACTGGAAGATGAATTGATGTCCATCAGTTGGAGAATGGTTGGGTAAATTGTGGTATATGAAGATTATGGAATATTATTGCTCTGTAAGAAATGACCAGCGGAGGAATAAAGAGAGGCTTGGAGAGACTTAGGTCAACTGATGCTGAGTGAAATGAGCAGAACCAGAAGATCACTGTACACTTCAACAACAATACTGTATGAGGATGTATTCTGATGGAGGTGGAAATCTTCAACATAAAGAAGATCCAACTCACTTCCAGTTGATCAATGATGGACAGAGGTAGCTACACCCAGAGAAGAAACACTGGGAAGTGAATGTAAATTGTTAGCACTAATATCTGTCTGCCCAGGTTACATGTACCTTTGAATTCTAATGTTTATTGTGCAACAAGAAAATGATATTCACACACATGTATTGTACCTAGACTATATTGTAACACATGTAAAATGTATGGGATTGCCTGTCATCGGGGGGAGGGAATAGAGGGCGGGGGGTTAATTTGGAAAAATGAATACAAGGGATAATATTATAAAAAAATATATATATAATAAAAAATTAAAAAAAAAAAGAAAATGACTCTTTGGAAATTAGAATTTAATAAAGGCAAGCTAGAAGATATAAAAGACTATACACACACACACACACACACACATACACACACACACTTATATGGAAAAAATGAAACAGAATGTGAGACATCTCATAAGAAAAAACAACATATCTAGAGAGCAGATCAAGAAGAAAAAACAGACTGTCTAAAAGTTGTAACCAAAAAAATATTATTCGATACAAGACATAATTAAAGAAAATTTTACTGAAGTGATAGAACAAAAAGGAAAAGTAGAAGCAGAAAATATCCACTGATTATCATCTAAAAGAGATCCTATAAGGAAAACATAGAAATGTAATTCTAAATTTTAAAATACCGAGAACAAAGAGAAAATTTTACAAGCAACAATTACAACAAAAATAACATTCAAAAATGTTGAAGCTACATTAAGAATTATAGTGGGTCTATCAGCAGCTTTGATAAATGACCATAGTTGCTAGAATGCTACATATCAAAATCAAAATCAAAAGAACTGGAGTTGAGGGCAAAAATACTATGTTCAGCAAAGTTAAGTATAATATTGAATTGAGGGTGGAAGGGAAGAAGGACATTCAATGACCAGTCATATTTTTAGGATTTTATTACAAATAAACTTGACCTTAATAGAAAATTTAACATACAAGTGTCAACATCAAAGAATAATTTAAAAGGACAGACAGATATAGAAACCATATATCTAAAATTGACATTAGAGTTTGGGTAGTACCAAAAAAAAAAAATAAAGGTTGTGGTAGAGCTAAGTTTATGATTCTAAAAAGTAAAACCATCTAAGAAAAGACAAATATAGGCATTATGTTATATGGATGAAATGCAAAAGCAAGAAACAACATCGAGAAATTAGATGTGTGTGTGTGTGTAGGTTAAGTCAAAGCAAAGTAAGTAATTAATAAAAGTAAATTAGAAGAATTATCAGGGATAAGAAATGAGATAACCACAAATAATAACTATGATCTGGAGAAGAATTTATTGCAAAAAAAGGGTAGTAATCATTGATTTTAGACAAATACAAACTTAAAAAAAAATCAATCAAGAGAAAAATCTACATAATATATCAGTCATAAAAATATTGTCTGAGGGGTATATATGTATTATCATGTACATACATGTATGTTAATATGTGTATGTAGGTTGTTAGATGTATATACATATACATATTTATGTATGTGTGTCTATGGATATGTATACATACATGCACATATTTGTAAACAGAAATATATCTGTGCTTGATTGCAGCCTACTTAGGGAAGGTAATAAGAGGAAAGACGGGAAGCAAATTAATAAAAAGCATACAGTAGAGAACAAAAGAAGCCTATAAGGAAGCAAAGAAAAGATAGGCAATTGTAAATATGTCTTCTATTATTGTGTATGTTTTCTTAAAATGGATATTTATTTTTATATATTTTGAAACTTTCCAACTAATTTGCTAGGCACCTGATATTTTCTTTCTTTCTTTTTTTTTCTTTTTCTGTTTTTCTTTGTCACTTTTTTTCTTATTTTGCATTTAAGTTTTATATAAACAAATATAGTTTTAAAAAGAATTATAGTTCTGAACCAACATATTAAAAAGAAAAAAAAGAGAGAGAGATTCTGTCATGGTGATAGCAGCATCTGTCTTTGGAGTCAAATTTTGATAATTGCTTTAAGAAGGATAAAGGCCCTGTCCCTATACTAGAAAGCAATTGGAGTAGATGTATGTGAGCCAGAACAATTTTCCCCATCATTCCTATTAACCCATGTCCTTGGAGAGAAGAGAATAATAAGAAACATTGCATCTAGCAGGGAGATAGGCGATATAAACCCATTGATGAAAGCTTCTCCTGAGTGCATGATTTCTTCAGGTCAGAGAGAACCACAACTTCAGAGATCTATAAGTACCCACAATCTGAGAAGAATTTCATGAGGATTCCAAAAAGAGAAGGAAAAAAAAAAAAGGACGCCATGCAGCAGAAGCTTTGAGTTATCCTTTTGCCACAATTTAGCTTAGCTTAAGCCCCTTTTTCCCTAAACTCCATATAAACTTGATAGAATTTTGTATGTTTTCCAGATTTTCTTTCTGTTTGTACTAAACTATTTCAGGAAGTGCCTATAACTAAAAGCCAATTTTAATTCTGAATGACTAATTGATTTCAGTTGGATAATAATTGGGGATTATATCATTGGGGGAACACATGAGCAAAAATATTAAAAAATGTAATCCCATCTACTCAAGAGTAATCCTTAGAACTCTGTGTGGAGGAATACTTAACTATAGTCTCAGAATTTAGAGTACTCATGTTAGTGGAAATTTTGGAGAGTGAGTCTAGAGTCACTTCTACACAGGTTTATCAGTCTATATTCAAATGCTGAAGGGGCAGGCCAAATCCTTCTTTCTCTGTGATAAAACTGAAAAAAAAAAGCATGCATTCTAAGCATTAATTACCATTATAAGGCAGATTCTTTGATTGGATTAATTTTTTGTGGAGGGATGAAGAGCTTATTATTCATTTCAAAGTGTTGAGAAGATTAGATCAATCACTTTCTAAGCCATGTTAAAAATAATACAGGAAACAGAGTGGGGAGGGAAGTCTTATCATAATGATAAACACATAATATACATATATATATATATACATATATATATATATATGCTGATGTCTCTCTATATATACATCTACACATACATTTTCCATATATCTGTCTATATTGCTTTAAGCTATTCAAAATACTTTGTTAGTATAATCCTATAAGATAGGGGAAATTATTCATATTTTACACATGAAGAAGCTGAATTTCAAAATAGTTATGTGACTGTCTCAAGAGAAGAGAGCTAGCTATGTGGTGTTCAGGATTCTAACCTAGTTCTTATTCAAGCACAAATCTAGTATTCTTTCCACTATAGTGTACTGCATCACATCTAGCATCACAATATATGTCCTAACAGTGAATAATGATTATTAGAAGAAAAAGGAAAAATTTCCTAAAGTATATTATTATTATTATGTTCTGGCTTTCAATGATCTGTGCAAGGTGATTTAGTCTTCATTGTTTCTGTTAGGTAATTCTAAATTTTAGGAAATTTAGTGTGCAATAATATTTTTAAAAAGTTCTGAGGTTAAAAATAAAAGAAGGCACAACAGGTATTATTACCTACATTACATGGAGATAGACATCCAAAAGCCTAGGTAGTGAGAGATAAATGGAAATCTCGAAAGTGAGTAGGAAAATGAAAAAGTAAGGTGACAAATGTTTATTAAGTACCTATTCATTCCAAGCAACATGTTAAGCACTTCATAAATATTATCTAATTTGATTTTCCAAACAGCTTTGAAAGGAGATGCTATCATTATCCCCATTTTACAGTTGAGAAAAGTGAGATGGACTTAAAGTGACTTGCTCTAAGATTGCTCAAATAATAAGTATCTGAGACTAGATGTTAACTAAAGTCTTGGTAATTCCAGGCACAGAGCTCTATCCATTGTACTACCTAGCTTCCTCACCATTTTGTTTGGTGCACACTTTCTTATTTTGAAATTATCAGTATTTTTTTTAGTTTTCCTAATGGGAGGGATGATTATAAGAACTTTAAAATACTGGCTGTTTCCTGTATATTCTACCTAGAATTATAATACTCTAATGTTTTCCTTAGCAACTGACAGAAGGTCTTAAAGTTTTGCAATACAAAAAGTCATTTGTATAAACATGTAAAGGTCAAAGATTGTAATTCCTAAACTCCATGGTTGTAGCATATTATTTTGTTACTATTGTTTTGTCATTCAAATTATATCAACAACATTTTTGGAGTAACATCCTTTACTATCCCCAATGATTATTTGAATAATATAGAAATAGACAATGTACTCAACACATTTTTAAAATGATAAATAAATGGGTATTAGCATCATAATGGAGAACAAAAATAGATTATAGATCAAAATAAATTACGAAAGATCAAAAAAAAAAAGATCAGATATGGAAGTGGAAATCTTCAACATAAAGAAGAGCCAACTCACTTCCAGTTGATCAATGATGGACAGAAATAACTATACCCAGAGAAGGAACACTGGGAAGCGAATGTAAATTGTTAGCACTACTGTCTATCTACCCAGGTTACTTATACCTTCGGAAGCTAATAATTAATGTGCAACAAGAAAATGGTATTTACACACATATATTGTATCTAGGTTATATTGTAACACATGTAAAATGTATGGGATTACCTGCCATCGGGGGGAGGGAGTGGAGGGAGGGAGGTGATAATTTGGAAAAATGAATAAAATAAAATAAAAAAAAAGATCAGATAAATATAAAATATAATTGAAGATAAGCAAATTCATGATACTATAATGAAGGGAATGAGAGAAATAATATGTTTAAAGAACACCTACAATACCATTTGTGTTGTAAATAAAGCTAAATTCTCAAAAGAGAATAACAAGATATAGACTTTTTATGTTTTAGACATTCTAATAGAAATGTATCATAACAATTCTGAATAGCTAATTTTAACCATGCCACTTTGTAATATATTATATGACCAACAAAATAGATCAAAATGAAATTTTAAAATTTCTTTTAAAACGTGTCTGTAAATAGGAATAACAGCACACTAAATAAAATTCAGATCATAAAAATTCTACAAAATTCATACAAGGAAAATTTCCAATATTAACTTTCTTTAAAATTATATTAAAAATGAAACTAAATCCAAGTGTTTATTTTTTTTCCTTTATTTTTCAGAAAAATATTTTGTAAAGTACTTCAATGAAATATTTGAAATCTAAATCATTTAAATTGTTCAAAATGCTTTTTCAGGCATTTTTAAAACAATTAAACATAGCAGCATTAGCCATTGAAATTCTTACCCAGCCCATTTTCTTTTTGTAAAACTCACTGCCAAAAGGTTGCCATGGGAACTGAATCCAAGTCTTTAAGTAGAGGATTTGTCATATTCAATTCCCCAGTCGGGGCAAACAAGTTCAAATTCTATCAGCTAAAGTAGTTCATGTTTAATGTCTCAAAACAATGCATTTTCAGTCCTATCCCCTATCCCCAGATACTGCTACCTTTCCTCCTAAAGATCTGCTAGATGTGGCCATCATTAATGCTCTAATTTTTTCTACATGATCTATAGAATCACGGAGAGGTATGATGGACTCAAATGGCATCTACTTCAACCATTGCCTTTTACATTCAAGGATATTGAACCAGGAAAGGGTTAATCAATTTATCCAGGATTACAGAGGAAAGTAGATCTGAAATCTAGATGCTTTTAACTCCAGAACCTGTATTCTTTCCCCTACATCTTTCAACATTTTGCATGTATTCTCTTTCAGAGAAATCCATCTGTTAGAGGCATTTTGATAAATGTCTTTTAAAAGTAAAATAGATATAGTAAATAATACATCATTTAAAATTTATTATTTAATCATTAAGGGGTCAAATTTAATTTTTTTTTCTCTAAGAATAATTAAATCATATTCCTTTTTTTTTTTTACTTGAAGATCATCTTAGAAAATCTCCTTAAGACTTTCTAGACTAGAGGGTTGATATAAGTAATTGACACAAACAGAAACAGAAATGATGGACATGGGACATTACTTTAATGATGCTGATGACTTCACAGAATTTATTATAAAAATCATGTTTAAATATTTCACTACATTTGCAAAAAATTAATCTGTCTGGATTCTATTGCAAAAGTTACCTTCCCTTTCTCCAGAACCAGCTTTGAATAATATCAAATTTATATTTGGGATCTGTCTATCTAATCATCTGAATTATGTTAGATGCTGTGGCTGTTCATCTTTAATTTTCAAAGAGAACCAATGATATCACAGAGTGATGTCTTGACTTGTGCATGAATTAGATTTAAGTGAGACAGAAGTGCATAAAATCATCAGTCTCACTCTTTCTTCTTGATTAACTGAAGTTCAGTAGCAAGACAAAAGTCAAGCTGAGTGGTGATGGACCAGAAAGCAGTGGATAACCTTGGCATTTTCAATGTCTGACTGAGCTCTAAGCCTCCTCATGTCTAATGGAACAAATTGTTCTAATTGGCCCTTTCCACCGTGAGGGAATTACCCCTATGCCAAGATGGTTTTACTGTGGTGTTTTATTATGCATGCTACAGCTTTTTGGCATACTAGCCCCAAATAATTTCCAGATCTTGAGAAATTGAGGCAATGAGTCAGACTTAAAGACAAAATCAAACACAACTATTTTCCTAAATATAAAAATCAACAAAGGTGTATGTGTATGTTTGTGGGTATGTGTGCATTCATTTTTTAAGATCACTGTCATCATGGGAACAATCATATCAATATCAATATCAATATCAATATCAGTATCAATAATAATAATAGTTTTTCAAAGCCTTTATCATGCATCAAAACTTCTATGTTCCTTTCTTGAGGGAGGATATGAATGTAGCTGGTATGTTTTAACTTAGTATGTCCTGAGTCAGGTACATCTCCTACTCAGGGCTCTAGGGTGGCCTGAAGCATTTAGGCTTTATCTCTTCTTCTCAAACACATGCACATGAATACTTCAGGAGTATACTGATATGTCAATTCCTGTATGATATTGGTCACCTTAAGTTTACATATATATGAGACTTGACTGACAGATCCATCTTTGTCTCAGGTTTCATTGGCCTGGGGTACAGAAAGAAAATCATTCTGGAAAGTCTCCTTGTACCAGGAACTTGCTGACAAAACTTTCTGACTTTTTTATTTAAGGCTCTAAACTCCAACCTAAAACAAAACAAAACAAAAAAGACAAAGACAAAAACAAAAACAAAAACAAATGCATTGGCCAAGAACAAAGGTTTTCCCCCCTTTTTCAATTAAAGCTTTTAATTCTTAAAATGTGTACATGTAAAATTTTCAGCATTCATCCTTACAAAATCCTGTGTCCCAATTTTTCCCTCCTTTCTCCTCACTCTAACCCTCACCCCTAGACAGCAAGTAATCCAATATATGTCAAAAATGTACAATTCTTCTATACATACTTCCACAAATATTTTGCTGCACAAGAAAAATCAGATCAAAAAGAAAAAAAAAATACAAAGAAAACAAAATGCAAGCAAATACAACAGAGTGAAAATGCTATGTTGTGATCCACACTCAATTCCCACAGTCCTCTCTCTGAGTGCAGATGGTTCTCTTTATCACAAGATCATTGCACCTGCCCTCAATCATTTCATTGTTGAAAAGTGGACATATCGATCAGGATTGATCATCATATTATATTGCTGTTGCCATGCATAATGATATCCTGGTTCTTCTCATTTCACTTAGCATCAGTTCATGTAAATTTCTGCAGGCTGATAGTTTCATCCTACTGGTAGTTTCTTATAGAACAACAATATTCAATAACATTCATATTTCATAACTTAGACATTCTCCAACTGCTGAGCATCCACTCAGGTTTCAGGTTTTTGTCACTACAAAAAGAGTTGCCAGAAGAAAAACAAAAACAAAAACAAAAACAAAACATTTTTACACATGTGGGTCCTTTTCCCTTCCTTAAGATCTGTTTAGAATACAAGCCCAGTAGAAATATGGCTGGATCATTGGGCAGACACAGTTTGATAACTCTTCTGGCATAGTTCCAAATTCCTCTCTAGAATGATTAGATCCATTCACAATTCCACCAACAATGTATCAGTGTCCCAGTTTTCCCACATCCCCTCAATCATTCATCATTATCTTTTCCTGCCATCTTAGCCAATCTGAGAGGTGTGTAGTGGTATCTAAGATTTGTTTTAATTTGCATTTCTTTGATCAATAGTGATTTACAGCACCTTTTCATGTGACGAGAAATGGTTTTGATTTCATCATATGAAAATTTTCTGCTCATATCCTTTGACCATTTATCAATCAGAAAATGACTTGAATTGTTTGAAATTTGAGTCAATCCACTAAATATTTTAGAAAAGCTTTTATCAAAACTATTGAATGCTAAAGATGTTTTTTCCAGTTTATTGCTTCCCTTCTAATCTTGTCTGCATTAATTTTGTTTATACAAAAACTTTTTAAATTAATATAATCAAAATTATACATTTTGCAATCAATAATGTACTCAAGTTCTTCTATTGCCACAAATTCCTTCCTTCTCAACAAATCTGAGAGGTAAACTATTTTGTTCTTCTAATGTGCCTATAATATCACTCTTTATATCTAAATCATGGGTCTATTTCACACTTTTTTGTTATATTGTGTTAGGTGTGGGTCAATGCCTAGTTTCTGTCATACTGATTTCCAATTTTCCTAGCAGTTTTGGTCAAATAGTGAATTCTTATCCCAAAAGTAGGGGTCTTTGGCTTAGTCAAACATTATATTACTATAGAAATTATTTTTTACTGTGAACCTAACCTATTCCAATGATGGACTACTCTATTTCTTAGCCAGTACCAAATGATTAGCCAGTACCAAATGGTTTTGATGAGCACTGGTGAGTTTAAGGCCTGGTACTAATAAGAGTTAGATAAGGGGGAACCCCTTTTGGTTCAGCACAAATATTCATAATTAAATGCAGTCTAGTGATGGTGCAGAGTCCCCTGTAATGGAATTTACAGGCCCCCAAACCTAGATTGATTTAAAAAAAAAAAAAAAAAAAAAAGGTTTATTGTAGGGGTTTGGAAGAATAAAGGTAGAAAGCTGCCAGGGCCAGAGCTGGTCACTGGGTAGACAGGAACCCTTACATCGTCAGGGTAAGGACACCATGTTTAAGGCTCCTGCAAAGAGTGGACTCCAGGATTTCCTTTTTATGATCTTGAAGGTGGGTGAAGTCCCAGGCTCCTGGCTGGTTTAGGCCAGGATTAGCATTGAATAAAATTTAATGGGTTTTTAGATAAGGAAGAAGCTATTTGTGGGGGGTGGGGAAACCTAAGCAGATAGTGGGAGGCTGGGAAAGTGCAAGTAAGCTAACTTGGGCTTTCCGTGCCTCCCGCTATTAGATAGCCCAGATATCATTGGGATTCAAAAGGGTGCTTTTTGACCAGGATTTCTGAATCAAAGATCCTTGCTTCTTTACCCATGGAAGGGTTGGGAATCAGAAAAGAATCTTAAAGGAATCTTAACCCACATCAGTACAGCTAGGCCACCTTGATTTGCATTGTTTCAGTACTTCCTTTGAAAATCTTGAACTTTTTTTCTTCAAGGTGAATTTTATTATTATTTTTGTTTGCTCCGAAATAATTTCTTGGGAATTTGATATGGCACTGCTTTAGTAGATTAATTTAGTTAGTACTGACTTTTTAAAATTTATTTTATTTGTTATTTTTGCTCAGACTAGCCATGAGCACTTTATATTTTGCCAAGAGATTAGATTTCACTGTATTCGCATGAAAAGTGTTTTGTAATTTTGATCATATAGTTCCTGACTTTAATTGGCAAGTAGACTCCCAAATACTTTATATTATCTACAGTTATTTTCAATGGATTTTTTTTTTTTTTTGTATCTCTTGTGGGTGGACTTTGTTGGTAACATATTAAAAAGCTGATGATTTCTGTGGATTTATTTTGTATCCTGCAACTCAGATAAAGTTGTAAATTATTTCTAGTAGTTTTGTATTTGATTCTCTAAGTATACCATCATATTATCTGCAAAGAGTGATAATTTTGTTTCCTCATTACCAACTCTAATTACTTTATTTTTCTTCCCTTATTGTCAAAGCTAACATTTTAATACAGTAATAAATAGTAAGGGTGAAGATGGGCCACCTTGTTTCAGCCCTGATCTTACTGGGAATGATTCTAGTTTGTCCCCATTACATATGATGTTTTCTGATGGTTTTAAATAGATGCTACTATTTTAAGGAAAACTCCATTTATTCCTATACTCAAATGTGCTTTTTAAAGTAAGAATGGTTGTTGTATTTCATCAAATGCTTTTTCTTCATCTATTGATATATTAATATGGTTTTTCTTAAGGGTTATTGATATATTAATTTTGGTAATAGTTTTCCTAAATATTTAAGCAGCCTTAAATTCTTATTATAAATCCTACATGGTCATGATATATTATCGTGGTGATAACTTTCTATAATCTCTTTGCTAATATTGTATTTAAGATTTTTGCAACAATATTCATTAAGGAAATTGGTCTATAATTTTCTTTCTCTATTTTGACCCTACCTGATTGGTATATCAATGCCATGTCTGTGTCATAAAAGGAATTTGTTATGATTCCTTCTTTCCCTATTTTTTTCAAATAGTTTGTATAGTATTGAAGTTAATTAATCTTTAAATGTTTGGTAGATTCACATGCAACTCTATCAGGCCCTTGAGATATTTTCTTTTTTTTGTGTGTGTGAATATCATTTTCTTGTTGCACAATAAACATTAGATTCTGAAGGTACCTGCAACCTGGGTAGAGAGATATTAGTGCTAACAAGTTACATTCACTTCCCAGTGTTTCTTCTCTGGGTGTAGCTACCTCTGTCCATCATTGATCAACTGGAAGTGAGTTGGTATTTCTTTATGTTGAAGATTTCCACTTCCATCAGAATACATCCTCATACAGTATTGTTGTTGAAGTGTACAGTGATCTTCTGGTTCTGCTCATTTCACTCAGCATCAATTGATTTAAGTCTCTCCAGGCCTCTCTGTATTCCTCCTGCTGGTCATTTCTTACAGAGCAATAATATTCCATAACCTTCATATACCATAATTTACCCAACCATTCTCCAACTGATGGACATCCATTCATCTTCCAGTTTCTAGCTACAACAAAAAGAGCTGCCACAAACATTTTAGCACATATATGTCTCTTTCCGCTCTTTAGTATTTGTTTGGGATATAATCCCAGTAGTAGCGCTGCTGGGTCAAAGGGTATGCATAGTTTGATAACTTTTTGGGCATAATTCCAGATTGCTCTCCAGAATGGCTGGATTCTTTCGCAACTCCACCAGCAATGTATTAGTGTCCCAGTTTTCCCACATCCCCTCCAACATTCATCATTATTTCTTCCTGTCATCTTAGCCAATCTGACAGGTGTGTAGTGGTATGTCAGAGTAGTCTTAATTTGCATTTCTCTGATCAGTAGTGATTTGGAACACTCTTTCATGTGAGTGGATATAGTTTCAATTTCTTCCTCTGAGAATTGTCTGTTCATATCCTTTGACCATTTATCAATTGGAGAATAGTTCGGTTTCTTATAAATTAGGGACAGTTCTCTATATATTTTGGAAATGAGACCTTTGTCAGAACCTTTGTTTTTAAAAATATTTTCCCAATTTGTTACTTCCCTTCTAATCTTGTTTGCATTAGTATTATTTGTACAGAAACTTTTTACTTTGATGTAATCGAAATCTTCTATTTTGTGATCAATAATGATCTCTAGTTCTCCTCTGGTCATAAATTCCTTCCTCCTCCACAAGGCTGAGAGGTAGATTATCCTCTGTTCCTCTAATCTATTTATTATCTCCCCCTTTATGCCTAAATCATGGACCCATTTTGATCTTATCTTGGTATATGGTGTTAAGTGTGGATCCATATCCAATTTCTGCCATATTAATTTCCAGTTTTCCCAACAGTTTTTTTCCAAATA
The DNA here is from genome assembly GCF_048593235.1 of Sminthopsis crassicaudata. NCBI lineage: Eukaryota > Metazoa > Chordata > Mammalia > Dasyuromorphia > Dasyuridae > Sminthopsis > Sminthopsis crassicaudata. The sequence goes on along the minus strand of NC_133620.1, from coordinate 87,807,268 downwards.
ATGAATTTTTATCCTTAATGTTGGTATCTTTGGGTTTGTCAAAGATTAGATTGCTATAGATGTACCGTTTTTTGTCCTTTGTATCTAATCTGTTCCACTGATCTACCGGTCTATTTCTTAGCCAATACCAAATGGTTTTGGTGACTGCTGCTATATAATATAGCTTTAGATCAGGTACACTTAGACCACCACCTTCCTCTGAGTTTTTTTTCATTAGTTCCCTTGCAATTCTCGACCTTTTAATCTTCCATATGAATTTTGTTGTTATTTTTTCTAGGTTATTGAAATAGTTTCTTGGGAGTCTGATTGGTATAGCACTAAATAAATAGATTAGTTTTGGGAGTATTGTCATCTTTATTATATTCGCTCAGACTATCCAAGAGCACTGAATGTCTTTCCAATTATTTAAATCTGATTTTATTTTTGTGGCAAGTGTTTTGTAGTTTTTCTCATATAATTCCTGACTTTTCTTTGGTAGATGGATTCCCAAATACTTTATACTCTCAACATTTGTTTGGAATGGAATTTCTCTTTGTATCTCTTGCTGTTGCATTTTGTTAGTGATATATAAAAATGTTGAGGATTTATGTGGATTTATTTTGTATCCTGCCACTTTGCTGAAATTTTGAATTATTTCTAGTAGCTTTTTAACAGAGTCTTTGGGGTTCTCTAAGTATACCATCATTTCATCTGCAAAAAGTGATAGTTTAATTTCCTCATTTCCTACTCTAATTCCTTGAATCTCTTTCTTGGCTCTTATTGCCGAGGCTAGCGTTTCTAGTACTATATTGAATAGTAATGGTGATAATGGGCAACCTTGTTTCACTCCTGATCTTACTGGGAAAGGTTGCAGTTTATTTCTATTGTACATTATGCTTACTGAAGGTCTTAAATATATGCTCCTGATTATTCTAAGGAATAGTCCATTTATTCCTATACTCTCAAGAGTTTTTAGTAGGAATGGATGTTGGATTTTGTCAAATGCTTTTTCTGCATCTATTATGGTTCTTATTAATTTGATTATTAATATGGTCAATTATATTAATAATTTTCCTAATATTAAACCAGCCCTGCATTCCTGGAATAAATCCTACTTGATCATAGTGTATTATCTTGGAGATGATTTTCTGAAGTCTTTTTCCTAATATCTTATTTAAGATTTTAGCATCAATATTCATTAAGGAGATTGGTCTATAATTTTCTTTCTCAGTTTTCGATCTACCTGGTTTAGGTATCAGTACCATGTCTGTGTCATAAAAGGAGTTTGGTAGGACTCCTTCATCCCCTATTTTTTCAAATAATTTATATAACATTGGGGCTAATTGTTCTTTAAATGTTTGGTAGAATTCACATGTGAATCCATCTGGCCCTGGGGATTTTTTCCTGGGGAGTTGATTAATAGCTTGTTCTATTTCTTTTTCTGAAATGGGACTATTTAAGCAATTTATCTCCTCCTCTGTTAATCTAGGGAGCCTATATTTTTGGAGGAAGTCATCCATTTCACTTAAGTTATCAAATTTATTGGCATAAAGTTGGGCAAAGTAACTCCTTATTATTTCTCTAATTTCCTCTTCATTGGTGGAAAGATCCCCCTTTTCATTTGTAAGACTATCAATTTGATTTTCCTCTTTCTTTTTTGTGATCAAATTTGCCAAAGGTTTATCTATTTTATTGTCTTTTTCATAAAACCAACTCTTGGTTTTATTTATTAATTCAATAGTTTTTTACTTTCAATATTATTGATTTCTCCTTTTAATTTTTGTAATTCAAGTTTAATTATTGGTTGGGGGTTTATAATTTGGTCTTTTTCTAGCCTTTTAAGTTGTAAGCCCAATTCGTTAATCTTCTCTTTCTCTATTTTCTTCAAATAAGTCTCTAAAGACATAAAATTTCCCCTTATAATTGCTTTAGCTGCATCCCACAGATTTTGGTATGATGTCTCATCATTGTCACTATCTTGGGTGAAATTGTTAATTGTTTCTATAATTTGCTCTTTCACCCAGTCATTCTTTAAGATGAGATTATTCAGTTTCCAATTACTTTTAGGTCTATTTACCCCTAACTTTTTACTGAATGTAGCTTTTATTGAATTGTGATCTGAGAAGAAGGCATTTATTATTTCTGCCTTCCTACATTTAATTTTGAGATCTTTATGTCCTAATATATGGTCTCTTTTTGTATAGGATCCATGAACTGCTGAGAAGAAAGTATATTCCTTTCTATTGCCATTCAGTTTTCTCCAAAGATCTATCATATCTAGTTTTTCTAATGTTCTATTTACTTTTTTAATTTCTTTCTTGTTTGTTTTGTGGTTTGATTTGTCTAGATCTGAGAGTGCAAGGTTGAGATCTCCCACTATTATAGTTTTACTGTCTATTTCTTCTTGCAATTCTCTTTACTTTTCCTTTAGAAAGTTAGATGCTATACCACCTGGTGCATATATGTTTAGTATTGATATGGCTTCATTATTTATGCTACCTTTCAGCAGGATATAGTTTCCTTCCTTATCTTTTTTAACGAGATCTACTTCTGCTTTTGCTTGATCTGAGATAAGGATAGCTACCCCTGTTTTTTTGGCTTTACCTGAAGCATAATAGGCTCTCTTTCAACCTTTTACCTTTATTCTGTATGTATCTCCCTGCTTTAAGTGTGTTTCCTGTAGACAACATATTGTAGGGTTCTGCTTTTTGATCCAATGTGCTATCCGTCTCCATTTGATGGGATCGTTCATCCCATTTACATTTACAGTTAAAATTACTAATTCTGTATTTCCTGCCATTGTATTATCCCCAGATTATGCTTTTTTCCCTTGACCCCCCTGATCCCCCTCGCTGATATTTAATTTACAGCCCCCCCCTTGTGACGCGCAATCCTCCCTCTTTTTTTTTTTTTTTTTTTTTTTTTTTTAGGATCCCTCCCCCCTCCCTCCAAGTCCCTTCACTTATTCTCCTTTTCCTTTTCCCTTTTTCTCTCCCCCCTTTTAATGAGGTGAGAGAAAATTCTCTGAAAAACAAATATGTTAATTATTTACTCTTTGAGCCTCTCCTGATGAGAGTAAGATTCACACAATGATTCTCCCCCTCACTAAGTTCCCTCAGATATGGTGTATTTTCTATGCCTCTTCCTGGGATGCAGTTTCCCTCTTTTTATCATTCCTTCCCCTTTTTCTGAAACGACCTCCTTCCCTTTACTACACCCCCCTTTTTTTCTTTTATATCAGTAAAATCAAATTATCCTTGAGTACTTTTTATATACCCACAACAGAGTTACAGTTCTCAAGGGTTCTGTGTACCTTTTTCTGTTGCTCTTCAGTCTTGTGGATGTAGATCAAATTTTTTATTTAAGTCTGATTTTTTTCTTAGAAACATATAGAATTCCTCTGTTTCATTGAATGACCATCTTCTTCCATGGAAAAAGATGCTAAACTTAGCTGGGTAGTTCATTCTTGGTTGCAGTCCTTGATCTTTTGCCTTACAGAATATCAGATTCCAGGCCCTTCTATCTTTTAATGTGGAGGCAGCCAGATCTTGGGTGACCCTTATTGTGGCACCTTGGTATTTAAATTGTTTTTTTCTAGCTGCTTGCAGGATTTCCTCCTTTGTGTGGTAATTCTGCAGCTTAGCCACTATATTCCGTGGTGTTCTTTTTTTAGGGTCTATTTCAGAAGGAGTTCTATGAATTCTTTCCACATCTACTTTCCCTTCTGTTTCTATTATCTCTGGACAGTTCTCTTTGATAATTTCCTGTAAAATAGAATCTAGGCTCTTTTTTTGGTCATAGTTTTCTGGAAGTCCAATGATCCTCAGATTATCTCTCCTAGATCTATTTTCCAGGTCTATAGATTTTCCCAGTAAGTATTTGACGTTGTTCTCCAGCTTCTCATTTTTTTTGTTTCGTTTGACTGATTCTTGGCTTCTCTGTGAATCATTCATTTCTATTTGTTCCATCCTGACTTTTAAGGAGTTATTTTCTTCTTTCACAGTTTTTAATTCTTTTTGTAAATGCCCAATTTCGTTTTTAAATGAATTATTTTGCTCTATTGAATTTTTTTCCATTTCCCTAATTTTTTTTTTGAGAATTATTTTCTTTTTCCAATTCAGAAATTCTATTTTCTTGAGACTTTTTTATCTTTTCCAATTCAGAAATCCTACTTTCCTGTGTTTTTTTAACCTTTTCTAATTCATAAATTTTGTTTCCCTGCATCTCCTGTGAATTCTTTATTTTTTCCAACTCCAATTTCAGGACGTTGTTATTCTCTATCATAGCTTCCCTTTCCTTTCCCCATTTTTCTTCAAACTCCCTTAATTTTTAAAGAGTTTCTTCTAGGAGAGAGTTATGTGATGGGGGGCAGGAATTGTTCCCCTTTAGGTTGTTATCTGCTGTCTCTCTGCTGTTAACATCCTCGGGGTTGGATACCTGCTCTTTCTCTGTATAGAAGGAATCTATAGTTTTTCTGGCTTTTTTGCTCATATTTAAAAAATCTTTTGGGGTCTGTCCCTGGGGTAAGAAATTATTTATTTACTTCTTTACCAGCTTCCTCCCAGACCTGATGGATGCAGCGGCTCCTGAGCCTGAGCTAAGATAGAGGTCTGGGAGAGAGTTCCCCACCCCCTCCCTGGAAGTGCCTCAGAGGTGATTAGCACTGCTGTGCCCAAGGGCGTTGAACAGTAAAGGCAGCACAAAGCCCAGCCTATGTGTCTGGGTGGATGTCTGCAGCAGGTGACGTGAAAAGCCCCTGTGCTCAAACTGGAAGTGTCTGCCAGAAACTGCGGTCCCTAGTTCACAGGTTCTGCTTCTCTGGGACTTCCTGGAGCTGAGTTCCACTCCCTCCAGCTAAACTAGGCAGTGTGTGTTGCCTTGGGCCGTATCCGCCCACTTGTCAATCTCTTAACTATTCTCATGTGGTAGCTGAGGCCACACCCCCTTGTGCCGAGATCTGCTGAGTCACCTCCAGGATCCGGGGAAAATCTAATCTGAGTTTTTAAAGTATTTTGGCTTTCTCTTCTGAACTGCTAAATAATCAGCAGAGAAGAGCTAACAGCCTGTGCCAGATTCCTTTACCTCAGTTGCTTCTCTGATCCCAGAGCCCTTCCCAGCGCAATGGGCAGAGTATGCTAGCACCCAGCCGTCTGTGCTGGCCTCTCTTCTTCCTCCCCTGGGGACTGACCTTTTCTGTTGAAACTCCAGATTCTCTTCAGCTGGTAAGTTGTGCTTCCAGTCCTTGTGGTATCTATCAGTCCTGGGCTTATTTTGAGACTTAATTTATCTAATTGGTTGTGAGGGTGTGAGGACGTTCACAGAGTCGTGTGTTTCTTCTCCGCCATCTTGGCTCCGCCTTCAAGATATTTTCTTAATGATTTGATTAATAACTTGTTAATTTATTTTTCTAACTAATAAATCAACTTATTTCTTCCTCTGTTAATCTGGGCAATCTATATAATTTCATTTAGAATATCATATTTATTGACATACAGTTGAGCAAAATAGTTCCTTATTATTGTTCCAACTTCCTAATCATTGGTGGAAAGTTCTCACTTTTCACTTTTGATAACAATGCTCTTCTTTTCTTTTTCTGACCAAATTACCTAAAATTTTATTTATTCTGTTGTTGTTGTTTTTTCCATAAAACCAGTTATTAGTTCAACAGGTTTTTGCTTTTTTTCCCAATTTTATTAAGCTTTCCTTTTATTTTCAGAATTTCAAATTTGGTATTTAATTGAGGAGTTTTAATTTGTTCTTTTAGCTTTTTGAGTTGCATGTCCATTTCATTGATCTTTTCTTTCTCTATTTTACATAAATAAGCATCTAGAGATATAAAAATTCCCCTAAGAACTACTTTGGCTGCATCCCATAAATTTTGGTATGTTGTCTCCTTATTGTTATTCTTTTGGATGAAATTATCAATTGTGTCTATGATTTGTTGTTTCACCCACTCATTCTTTAAAATCAAATTATTTAATTTCCAATTCATTTTGGTCTATTTTCCCCTAACTTTTTATAACATATGATTCTTATTACATCATGTTCTGGAAAAGATGCATTTACAATGTCTGCCTTTCTAAATTTTATTTTGAGGTTTGTATGCCTTAATATATGGTCAATTTTTGTGTAGGTTCCATGTGCTGTCAAAAAATAGTAGCCTCATTTCTGTCTCCATTCAATTTTCTCCAAAGATCTACCATACCCAACTTTTCTAAAATTCTATTTACCTCCTTAACTTTTTCTTATTTATTTTGTGGTTTGATTTATCTAGTTCTGAGAGAACAAGGTTGAAATCTTTCACTAGTATAGTTTTTTCTGTTTATTTATTCTTACAGCTCTCTTAATTTCTTCTCTAGAAATTTGGATAATTATACCACTTGGCACATATATGTTTAGCATTGATAGTATTTCATTATCTATGGTAACCTTTAGCAAAATATAGTTTCCTACCTTAACTCTTTTAAGTAAATCTATTTTTCCTTTTGCTTGAACTGAGATCAGAATTGCTACCCCTGCTTTTTTTTTTTTTTTTTTAACTTCACTTGAAGCAAAAAATACCCTGCTGAAGCCTTTTACCTTTACTCTATATGTGTCACTTTGCTTTAAATATGTTTCTTGTAAACAAAATATTGTAGGATTCTGGCTTTTAATACAGTCTTCTATCCACTTCCTTTTTATGGGAGAGTTCATTCCATTCACATTCAGAGTTAAAATGACTAATTTCATATTTCCTATCATCTTATTTACCCTAAGTTATGCTTTTCTATTTACTTTTCCCTTTTCCTTCTCCCGAGTATTTTGTTTCTGACCACTACCTCCCTCAAACAGCCCTCCTCCTTTACAACCGCTCCCCCTTTCTTATATATTTATGCCATTACCTTACCATTTCCTTACCATTTCTCTTTTCTCTTCTATTAGCCTTCTCCTTTCCTTTCCTCTTTTCTCTCCCACTTCCTGATAAGGTGAAAAAAGTTTCTTTGTGAAGCCAAAAATGTCTTATATTCTCTCTTTGAGCCAAATCTGATGAGAATAAGATACAATATTCATTTCCCTCCTTTCTTTCTTTCAATTGTAACAGGTCTTCTTCAACTCTTCATGCTATGTAATTTACCTCATTCTAACCTCCATTTTCCTGTTTTTCCAGTACAATCCACATTCTACTTTTATTTTCTTTTTTATATTATCACAATAAAATCAAATTATACCTACACCTTGTAAGTATACCCATAACAGAGATATAGTTCTCAAGAGTTTTTTTGTTGTTGTTATTTTTTGTTTTTTTGTTTTTTTGTTTTTGTTTTTACCTTTTTATGTTTCTCTTGAGTTCTGTGTTTGGTGATAAAATTTTCTATTCAACTCTAGTCTTGAAAAAAATGAAATTCACCTGCATCATTGAATTTCCATCTTCTTCCCTGAAAGATAATGCTCAATTTAACTGGATAGTTGATTCTTGGCTGCTATCCTTGCTTTCCTGAATATCAGATTCTAGGCCATTTGATCCTTTATGGTGAAAGCTGCTAAGTCCTGGATAGTCCTGTTTGTGAGTCCTTGATATTGTAAGTGTTTCTTTCTGTCTGCTTACAATATTTTCTCTTTGATCCAATAATTCTGAAATTTAGCTATGCTATTCCTTAGAGTTTTCATTTTTGCCTCTCTTTTGGGAGATGTTCTCTGAATTCTTTCAATGGCTATTTTACCCTCTGATTCTAGCACATCAGGATAGTTTTCCTTGATGATTTCCTAAAATATGATATTGAGACTTTTTTTTTAATCATGGTTTTCAGGAAATAAAAAAAAATCCTTAGATAGTCTCTGCTAGTTTGATTTTCTAGGTCAGTCATTTCCCCAATGAGGTCTTTTATATTTTCTTCTGTTTTTTCATTGTTTTTGTTTGTTTGTTTGCTTGTTTTGTTTTGTTTGCCTGATTCTTGATGTCCCATTGAGTCATTCATTGAAATTTGTTCAATTCTAATTTTTAGTGATTTTCTTCAGTTACCTTTTTTAGCTCCTTTTGTATTTGTCCAATTCATTTTTAAATGAGTTGGTTTGTTCAATGGATTTTTTTTTCTTTCCAAATTCTGTTTTCAAGGAGTTGTTTTGTTTATCCATTTTGTCAAATCTATTGTGTTAGGAAGTATATATATATATATATATTTTTTACATATCACTAAATATATTTTGTAAGGCATTTTGTGGCATCAAGTAGTTACCAGTCAGTCCATAACTTTACTTTAAGCACTCACTAATGTGTCAGACACTGTGCTAAGTACTGGAGATGCAAAGAAAGACAAAAAAGACAGCCCTTGCCTTTGAATAGCTCACAATCTAATGAGAGTGATAACATTAAAACAACTATCTATAAACAGGATCAATAGGGAATAGCAGATTGGAACCAGTTACAGATATCAAGCAAGTGAATGTACTTTTGAAGCAAAAGACTAGACTTCCAATAAAATTTCAACTAAATACATTGATCCTATATGACTATCAAGATTTTTGTAATGAAAGCTTGTGCATGTATTTAAATGCAACATTACTTTAATTTGGGGGCCCAAGGAGTAGGTAAAATAAATAAGGCTTAAACACTCTTACAGGTAGTGATAAAAACCATTAATGAATGAGGTAGAATTGTTTGAATCTTTCTGATCCATATATTTCTGATGGAAGAGAGAGTCCTTGGAGATGGAATGAATCAGTTACAAATGAAAACCAAAACACTGTTGCTCTGAACAGCAACAATAACCACAAAGTGCCCACTACAAGATAGATGGTAACTGTAGTATACAAGTCTGTAGAAGAAGTGAGTAATTTGAAAACGAATGAAGAAGTAGTAAACTAGAAAACATGTAATTCATAGTACCAAAGAGATTGGTAGAAACATTTACAAAAAACATCACAAGGTTTAAGAATGTTTAAATATCAAGTTAAATATCATCAAGTTATTTTGTAGAGATTTGTAGACAAGTTTCTAAGAAACAAATCTTAAGATAAGTCACTGGATTATCTATGTGTTTCAGGAACAAAACATTTAAACTCCAATTTAGCTATCTTCAGGGAAAAGAAAGAAAAAAAAAGCCTTTCGTCTCTGCATCTAAATATTTAACATTTACATGTGGCTTAAAGACAGCTTATAAATTTGAGGATAAAATATATTGTGAGAAGTTGAAATATTAGGAATGTTAGAATGTAAATTTCAAGTGATGATAAGGAAAATATAGCAATATTTAAATGTTTCTACAATGTAAAGAGATTAAAAATTTCATCTTCTAAAATGTTGGAATAGTAACTTTTGACTTATAACAAGTTTTTACATAACAAGTTTTATGTAAATTTTTAGGTGAACTAGTTTTTGTAGTATGTTGATTTATGTAAGCTACTGCCATAGCTAGTATATATCTGACAAAATTGGAGAGTATAAAAATAGATTTTACTGAAATGCTATAGTGTAGCTATACCACCATATTACACCAAATAAAACTCTATTTCATTAAAATTTTCTAATAGATAACAAATATAACCAAGAAACAACATTTGTATGTGATTCTGTTTTACTGGGTTTTGTTGATATTTATTTGATAGAAGAGAGAATAAAACTGAAGAGGATTTATATAATTTATTATAGGTTCAGAAAATATTTATTTTTCTTTTAGTCAGAAGATTATAGCCAATAGTATGTTAATAAATAACTAACAAATTGCTACCTAAACAACAACAAAAAGTATGTATATGTTATATACATGTATATATGCATATAAGTAGATCTACACATAAGTTTGTTATAGAATTTACCAACATAATAATATGTAGCAAATAAGTAAAATAACTATTTACTATATTCTTCATTGTAAATTCCTTTAAGTCAATCAATTCTCACAGGGTACTTTCACTGATTTTATTTAACAATTTTATCCATAGTCAATTTAGGGTTATGATTCAACCATGATTTGTTAAATGGAATTGTAGTTGAATACTCCCTTTTCCTAATACATTTATTGTATTTAAATTCATTCATTCATTTATAAAATATTTATTATATACCTGCCACAAGCCAGGGATTTTACTAAGTCTTATTCTTGGGAATAGAAAGGGGCAAAAAACAGGAGCTTCCTTCCAAAAATTTATAATCCAATGGAAGAGATGATCTATAAAGAAACATATGCAAAACAAGCAATATTAAGGATAAATAGGAAGCAATTATGAGAAAAAGTAATGGAATAAAGAACAATTAGGATAAACCCAAAGACTCCAGGTTTAAGTACATAAACTCACTATTCCATAAAAACTGCTGAGAAAACTGAAAAATAGCATGGCAAAAACTAAGCACTAATTAACATCTTACACAGTATTCCAAAAGAAGGTTGAAATGGGTATGTGATTTAGACATAAAATATAATACTATAAGAAAAGTAGGAGAACAAGGAGTAATTTACCCATCAGCTTTATGGAGAAGGGAAGAATTTATAACTAAAGAAGGAATTTTTTGAGGCAGTTGGGGTTGTCACTTGCCCAGAGTCACATGGCTAGGAAGAATCTGAGACCAAATGTTAACTCAGGTCCTCCTGACTCCAGGGCTGGTATTATATCCACTGTACCATGTGGAGCTGACCCAAGAGAATATCATAAAGTATAAAACTCATAATTTTATGTAAATTAAAAAAAATACAAACAAAGCCCATGCAATCAAAATTAGAAGGAAAGCAGATATCTGGGGGAAAACATTTTACAGCCAGAATTTGTGATAGAATTAATTTCTCAAATACACAGAGAACTGATTGAAATTTATAAGAATTCAATTCACTCTCCACAAATAAATGGTCAAAAGATATGAATAGATAATTTTCAGATAAAAATAAAAGTTATCTATAATTGTATGAAAATATTTCTCTAAATTAATGTTGATTAGAGAAATGCAAACTTGAACTACTCTGATCTATCACCTCACACCTATCAGATTGTCTAATATGACAAAAAACAAAATTTTGGAGAACATGTGGGAAAATTGGAACACTGAGAGCTGGTAGAGTTTTAAAGTAATCCAATCATTGTAACCAGGGGAGAAGTCCATAAATTGAGGAATAGCAGTGATATATAAATGTAATGAAATGCTATTGTGCTATACGGAATGATGAGTGGAAAGATTTCAGGAAAACTTGGAAAGAAATACATGAAATCATGCTGAGTAAAGTGAGCAGGAAAACCAAGTACATAGTAATAGCAACATTATACAATGATTAACTTTAGTAGACTTAGTTTTCAGCAGTACAATGATCTAGGATTCTAAAAATCTCATGATGGCAAATCCTATCCATAAGAAAGAACTATGTGAAGATTAATGCATACTTATTTTCCCTTTTTTTGCTATTTTGATTTTTCTTTCTCATGGTTTTCCCCTTTTGTTCTGATTCTTTTTTGACAATATAACTGATGTAGAGATAAGTTTGATATGATTATATAGGTATAACTTATATCAGATGGATTGTCATCTTGTGTCTAGGAGGAGGGAGTCAGGAAAAAGCAGAGAAAAAAATTTGGAATCTAAAAAATCATAAAACTCAATGTTGGGAATTATTTTTACATGTAATTACAAAAGTGGGAGATTATTATTAAGTGGGAAAATAGTGCCAATTGATAATTTTAGGGGAAAATTCTATTCCCAGCATTGCATTATCATCAGCAAAACAAATTTGAATAAATATAATTTCCAATATTCATTATTAAAGCCACAATTATTTAGAATAAGTAATAACATATTGAAAACACATTCTATTATGGTAGATATCTGTTCTTTTAATGAAACACAAATTTAACAATCTGCTGTTAATAGCGAATAATTTTAGTATGCCACTGCATTGATAAAATTTAACTTATATTATAGAATACAATTTGTTTCCAAATACACACACACACACACACACACACACACACACACACACACACACACATCTCTGGTCCTCCAGTTAAGAGTGATCTATCCATTCTTTCAATTTCAGGTACTTTTTATTATTTTTACTTTCTCCATTCTTTATATTATCAATAACAACCCATATTCCAAAAGTACATAAAAAGGCTTTCCTCATAACTTTCTTATAACGTGAGTAGTTCATATACTGCTATGCCCATCTTTCAAGTGAAAGCTGTGAAAGAAATAAAAGTAAAGTGATTTGTTGGAGTTGAAAGCCATAGCAGAAGTTGAAGCAGAATCAACAGAAGTCTTATGATACCAAATGTCCTTTGCATTATAGCAGATGTAGTAGCTTTAAAAAATGTATGTTTCAGGATTCCAAGATGATAAAATCTTTGAAGGTAAAATTTTGTTTTATATGCATGTGAGGCACATATTTATATGCTTAGTATATGGCACAGTACCTTATAACTAAAATGTGGTCAAGAAATATTTTAATGGATTAAATTAAATTAAAATTGATAAATAAACTTCATTAAGATGCTATAAGAAATATTGAGTGGGTAGATTTAAGGAATTAGTGACTGGTAATTTTAAATTCTTATACACTCAAATAATATTTCTTGTTAATACATAATTCCTGGAAATAGTATTAATAGTATATTCTTAAAAGTAGAATGTCAAGTTTCAAAATGAGATGATAATATTGAAGTTGAGGATATTTTTGATAGGAATTAACATATAAATTATATGGAAATGACTTCATTTATTTATTACTTCCTCAACAAAATAAATCAATTGTCAAACATTTAAAACATGCTAGATGGGGAGGAGCTAAGATGGCAGAGAAGATACATGCTATTTTGTGAGCTCCCTTCTTTCCTCAATACCAACCAGTTAAATCAGCCTCAAAAATAATGCTGGACTGGACAGGGGGGCGGAGCCAAGATGGCGGAGAAGAAACACACGACTCAGTGAACGTCCTCACTCCCTCACAACCAATTAGATAAATTAAGTCTCAAAATTAGCTCAGGACTGATAGATACCACAAGGACTGGAAGCACGACTTACCAGCTGAAGAGAATCTGGAGTTTCAACAGGAAAGGTCAGTTCTCAGGGGAGGAATAAGAAAGACCAGCACAGACGGTGGGGTAGGGGCACACTGCGCCCATTGCGCTGGGAAGGGCTCTGGGATCAGAGAAGCCACTGAGGTAAAGGAATCTGGCACAGGCTGTTAGCTCTTCTCTGCTAATTATTTAGCAGTTCAGAAGAGAAAGCCAAAATATTTTAAAACAAATTAGATTTTCCCCGACGGGGGGGGGGGGGGGGGGGGGGGGGGGATGACTCAGTAGAGAATCGGCACCAGGGGGTGTGGCCTCAGCTACCACCTGAGAATAGTTAAGAGATTGACAAGTGGGTGGATACGGCCCAAGGCAACACACACTGCCTAGCTTAGCTGGAGGGAGTGGAACTCAGCTCCAGGAAGTCCCAGAGAAGTGGAACCTTTGAAATAGGGACCGCAGTTTCTGGCAGACACTTCCAGTTTGAGCACAGGGGCTTCTCACATCACCTGCTGCAGACATCCACTCCCCACCCGGACACATAGGCTGGGCTTCGTGCTGTCTTCACTATTCTACGCCCTCGAAGCACAGTAGTGCTAATCATCTCTGAGGCACTCCCAGGGAGGGGGTGGGGAACTCTCTCCCAGAGCTCTCTCTTAGCTCAGGCGCAGGGGCCCTTGCATCCATCCGGTCTGGGAGGAAGCTGGTAAAGAAGTAAATAATTTCCTACCCCAGAGACAGACCCCAAAAGATTTTTTTAAGTATGAGCAAAAAAGCTAGAAAAACCATAGATTCCTTCTATACAGAGAAAGAGCGGGTATCCAACCCCGAGGAAGTTGATAGCAGAGAATCAACAGACAACAACCTAAAGGGGAACGATTCCTGCCCCCCATCACATAACTCTCTCCTAGAAGAAGCTCTTAAAAAATTGAGGGAGATCGAAGAAAAATGGGGAAAAGAAAGGGAAGTTATGATAGAGAATAACAACGTCCTGAAATTGGAGTTGGAAAAAATAAAGAATTCACAGGAGATGCAGGGAAACAAAATTAGTGAATTAGAAAAGGTTAAAAAAACACAGGAAAGTAGGATTTCTGAATTGGAAAAGATAAAAAAGTCTCAAGAAAATAGAATTTCTGAATGGGAAAAAGAAAATAATTCTCAAAAAAAAAAATTAGGGAAATGGAAAAAAACTCAATAGAGCAAAATAATTCATTTAAAAACGAAATTGGGCATTTACAAAAAGAACTAAAAACTGTGAAAGAAGAAAATAACTCCTTAAAAGTCAGGATGGAACAAATAGAAATGAATGATTCACAGAGAACCCAAGAATCAGTCAAACAAAACAAAAAAAATGAGAAGCTGGAGAACAACGTCAAATACTTACTGGGAAAATCTATAGACCTGGAAAATAGATCTAGGAGAGATAATCTGCGGATTATTGGACTTCCAGAAAACTATGACCAAAAAAAGAGCCTAGATTCTATTTTACAGGAAATTATCAAAGAGAACTGTCCAGAGATAATAGAAACAGTAGGGAAAGTAGATGTGGAAAGAATTCATCGAACTCCTTCTGAAATAGACCCTAAAAAAAGAACACCACGGAATATTGTGGCTAAGCTGCAGAATTACCACACAAAGGAGAAAATCCTGCAAGCAGCTAGAAAAAAACAATTTAAATACCAAGGTGCCACAATAAGGGTCACCCAAGATCTGGCTGCCTCCACATTAAAAGATAGAAGGGCCTGGAACCTGATATTCCGAAAGGCAAAAGATCAAGGACTGCAACCAAGAATGAACTACCCAGCTAAGCATCTTTTTCCATGGAAGAAGATGGTCATTCAATGAAACAGAGGAATTCTATATGTTTCTAAGAAAAAAACCAGACTTTAACAAAAAATTTGATCTACATCCACAAGACTGAAGAGAAACAGAAAAAGGTACACAGAACCCTTGAGAACTGTAACTCTGTTGTGGCTATATAAAAAATACTCAAGGATAATTTGATTTTACTGATATAAAAGAAAAAAAGGGGGGTGTGGTAAAGGGAAGGAGGTTGGTTCAGAAAAAGGGGAAGGAGTGATAAAAAGAGGGAAACTACATCCCAGGAAGAGACATAGAAAATACACCATATCTGAGGGAACTTAGTGAGGGGGAGAATCATTGTGTGAATCTTACTCTCATCAGAAGAGGCTCAAAGAGTAAATAATTAGCATATTTGTTTTTCAGAGAATTTTCTCTCACCTCATTAAAAGGGGGGAGAGGAAAAGGGGAAAGGAAAAGGAGAATAAGTGAAGGGACTTGGAGGGAGGGGGGAGGGATCCTAAAAAAAAAAAAAAAAAGAGGGAGGGTTGCACGTCACAAGGGGGGTCTGTAAATTAAATATCGGGGAGGGGGATCAGGGGGGTCAAGGGAAAAAAGTATAATCTGGGGATAATACGATGGCAGGAAACACAGAATTAGTAATTTTAACTGTAAATGTAAATGGGATGAACGATCCCATCAAACGGAGACGGATAGCAGATTGGATCAAAAAGCAGAACCCTACAATATGTTGTCTACAGGAAACACACTTAAAGCAGGGAGATACATACAGAGTAAAGGTAAAAGGTTGGAACAGAGCCTATTATGCTTCAGGTAAAGCCAAAAAAGCAGGGGTAGCTATCCTTATCTCAGATCAAGCAAAAGCAGAAGTAGATCTCGTTAAAAAAGATAAGGAAGGAAACCATATCCTGCTGAAAGGTAGCATAAATAATGAAGCCATATCAATACTAAACATATATGCACCAAGTGGTATAGCATCTAACTTTCTAAAGGAAAAGTTAAGAGAACTGCAAGAAGAAATAGACAGTAAAACTATAATAGTGGGAGATCTCAACCTTGCACTCTCAGATTTAGACAAATCAAACCACAAAACAAACAAGAAAGAAATTAAAAAAGTAAATAGAACATTAGAAAAACTAGGTATGATAGACCTTTGGAGAAAACTGAATGGCAATAGGAAGGAATATACTTTCTTCTCAGCAGTTCATGGATCCTATACAAAAATTGACCATATATTAGGACATAAAGATCTCAAAATTAAATGTAGGAAGGCAGAAATAATAAATGCCTTCTTCTCAGATCACAATGCAATAAAAGCTACATTCAGTAAAAAGTTAGGGGTAAATAGACCAAAAAGTAATTGGAAACTGAATAATCTCATCTTAAAGAATGACTGGGTGAAAGAGCAAATTATAGAAACAATTAACAATTTCACCCAAGATAATGATAATGATGAGACATCATATCAAAATCTTTGGGATGCAGCTAAAGCAGTAATAAGGGGAAATTTTATATCTTTAGAGGCTTATTTGAAGAAAATTGAGAAAGAGAAGATTAACGAATTGGGCTTACAACTTAAAAGGCTAGAAAAAGACCAAATTATAAACCCCCAACCAAAAATTAAACTCGAAATACATAAATTAAAAGGAGAAATCAATAAAATTGAAAGTAAAAAAACTATTGAATTAATAAATAAAACCAAGAGTTGGTTTTATGAAAAAGCCAATAAAATAGATAAACCTTTGGTAAATTTGATCAAAAAAAAGAAAGAGGAAAATCAAATTGATAGTCTTACAAATGAAAAGGGGGATCTTTCCACCAATGAAGAGGAAATTAGAGAAATAATAAGGAGTTACTTTGCCCAACTTTATGCCAATAAATTTGATAACTTAAGTGAAATGGATGACTTTCTCCAAAAATATAGGCTCCCTAGATTAACAGAGGAGGAGATAAATTGCTTAAATAGTCCCATTTCAGAAAAAGAAATAGAACAAGCTATTAATCAACTCCCCAGGAAAAAATCCCCAGGGCCAGATGGATTCACATGTGAATTCTACCAAACATTTAAAGAACAATTAGCCCCAATGTTATATAAATTATTTGAAAAAATAGGGGATGAAGGAGTCCTACCAAACTCCTTTTATGACACAGACATGGTACTGATACCTAAACCTGGTAGATCGAAAACTGAGAAAGAAAATTATAGACCAATCTCCTTAATGAATATTGATGCTAAAATCTTAAATAAGATATTAGCAAAAAGACTTCAGAAAATCATCTCCAAGATAATACACTATGATCAAGTAGGATTTATTCCAGGAATGCAGGGCTGGTTTAATATTAGGAAAACTATTAATATAATTGACCATATTAATAATCAAATTAATAAGAACCATATGATCATCTCAATAGATGCAGAAAAAGCATTTGACAAAATCCAACATCCATTCCTACTAAAAACTCTTGAGAGTATAGGAATAAATGGATTATTCCTTAGAATAATCAGGAGTATATATTTAAGACCGTCAGTAAGCATAATATGCAATAGAAATAAACTGCACCCTTTCCCAGTAAGATCAGGAGTGAAACAAGGTTGCCCACTATCACCATTACTATTCAATATAGTACTAGAAACGCTAGCCTCGGCAATAAGAGCCGAGAAAGAGATTCAAGGAATTAGAGTAGGAAATGAGGAAATTAAACTATCACTTTTTGCAGATGACATGATGGTATACTTAGAGAACCCCAAAGACTCTGTTAAAAAGCTACTAGAAATAATTCAAAATTTCAGCAATGTGGCAGGATACAAAATAAATCCACATAAATCCTCGGCATTTTTATATATCACTAACAAAATGCAACAGCAAGAGATACAAAGAGAAATTCCATTCCAAACAAATGTTGAGAGTATAAAATATTTGGGAATCCATCTACCAAAGAAAAGTCAGGAATTATATGAGAAAAATTACAAAACACTTGCCACAAAAATAAAATCAGATTTAAATAATTGGAAAGACATTCAGTGCTCTTGGATAGGCCGAGCGAATATAATAAAGATGACAATACTCCCCAAACTAATCTATTTATTTAGTGCTATACCAATCAGACTCCCAAGAAACTATTTTAATGACCTAGAAAAAATAACAACAAAATTCATATGGAAGAATAAAAGGTCAAGAATTGCAAGGGAACTAATGAAAAAAAACTCAGAGGAAGGTGGTCTAAGTGTACCTGATCTAAAGCTATATTATATAGCAGCAGTCACCAAAACCATTTGGTATTGGCTACGAAATAGACTGGTAGATCAGTGGAACAGATTAGATACATAGGACAAAAAAGGGTACATCTATAGCAATCTAATCTTTGACAAACCCAAAGATTCCAACATTAGGGATAAAAATTCATTATTCGGAAAAAACTGTTGGGAAAACTGGAAATTAGTATGGCAGAAATTAGATATGATTCCACATTTAACACCATATACCAAGATAAGATCAAAATGGGTCCATGATTTAGGCATAAAGAATGAAATCATAAATAGATTAGAGGAACAGAGAATAGTCTACCTCTTAGACCTGTGGAGGAAGAAGGATTTTATGACCAGAGGAGAACTAGAGATCATTATTGATCACAAAATAGAAGATTTTGATTACATCAAACTAAAAAGGTTTTGTACAAACAATACTAATGCAAACAAGATTAGAAGGGAAATAACTAATTGGGAAAATATTTTTAAAGTTAAAGGTTCTGATAAAGGTCTCATTTCCAAAATATATAGAGAACTGACCCTAATTTATAAGAAATCAATCCATTCTCCAATTGATAAATGGTCAAAGGCTATGAACAGACAATTCTCAGATGATGAAATTGAAATTATATCCACTCATATGAAAGAGTGTTCCAAATTACTACTGATCAGAGAAATGCAAATTAAGACAACTCTGAGATAGCACTACACACCTGTCAGATTGGCTAAGATGACAGGAACAAATAATGATGAATATTGGAGGGGATGTGGGAAAACTGGGACACTAATACATTGTTGGTGGAGTTGTGAAAGAATCCAACCATTCTGGAGAGCAATTTGGAACTATTCCCAAAAAGTTTTCAAACTGTGCATACCCTTTTATCCATTATTGCTGTTATTGTGCTTATATCCCAAAGAAATACTGAGGAGGGGAAAGGGACCTGTATGTGCAAAAATGTTTGTAGCAGCTCTTTTCATAGTCGTTAGAAACTGGAAGACGAATGGATGTCCATCAATTGGAGAATGGTTGGGTAAATTATGGTATATGAAGGTTATGGAATATTATTGGTATGTAAGAAATGACCAGCAGGAGGAATACTGAGAGGCTTGAAGAGACTTACATCAACTGATGCTGATGAAATGAATAGAACCAGAAGATCGCTGTACACTTCAATGTTGTATGAAGATGTATTCTGATGGAAGTGGATATCTTCAACATAAGGAAGATCCAACTCACTTCCAGTTGATCAATGATGGGCAGAAATAACTACACCCAGAGAAGGAACACTGGGAAATGAATGTAAATGTTTAGCACTACTGTCTAACTGCCAAGATTATTTATACCTTCAGAATATATACTTAATGTGCAACAAGAAAATGGTATTTACACACATATATTGTATCTAGGTTATATTGTAACACATGTAAAATGTATGGGATTGCCTGTCATCAAGGGGAGGGAGTACAGGTTGGGAGGGGATAATTTGGAAAAATGAATACAAGGGATAATGTTTTAAAAAAATTACTTATGCATATATATTATCACAAAAAATTTTATAAATAAAATTAAAAAAAATAAATAAAACATACTAGATATTATTCCCTTCTTAATATCTGTTTTATATACCTCCTATATTCTCTAATATGTAATTTGTCTTTAATAAGTGCTAGTTGATTAGCTGCTTGATTTTTACTTGACAGTTTCCAAGGAACTATAAATAAAAAGACTAAAATGAGACAATCCCTGACAGTAAGGAGTTTATATTGACATAAATAGTATATTTACTAAGTATATGTAAAACAGATACATGCTACCCTGAAGGGGAAGAGGAAAGTCATTAGAAGATAAAGGATAGGAAAGATCTTGCTCAAAAAGTAGCTTTTGAATTGAGCATTGAAGAAAATCAGGAAATCAAAGTAGCCAAAATAAGAGGGAGAGTTATCTAGGCATATGGAAAAGTTAATGTAAAGACACAGAGATAAGAGATGGAATTTCATATCCCAGGCATTTAAAGAAAACCAATTAACTTTAATATTCTATAAAGTATGTGAAAGAATTAATACATAATTTGAGTGCAAATATAAGATGGGACAAGATTATGGAAAGCTTTAAATGTCAAACAAGAAGTTTATATCTGATGTTAATGATACTTGCTAGGAAAATATTGATGTTGTATACATGTGGGTGAAGGAATGTGACACATTCAGTACTTTGTCTTAGAATAATAATTTCAGCAGTTGAAAGGAGACCATATTGGAATGGAAAAGGACTTGAGGCAAGGACACTAGTTAAGAGGCTGTTGTTGGTATTCTTGTAAGAGAGGAAGAAAATCTTAACAGTGATAGAAACTATGATAGAAGATAGATAGATAGATAGATAGATAGATAGATAGATAGATAGAATGATAGATAGATAGACAGATAGATAGAAGAGTCACTGTGCAAGAGATGTGACAAAGGTAGAAATGACATGAATGGATATAAGGGAAGACTGAGAATAACAACTTGAGAATTACACTGAAGTTGTGAACCCAGTTTATTGGAAAGAGTTTAACCTCTATAAAAACTGGGACATTTAGAATAGGGATGAATTTCTTCTTGTATGAAAGATAATGAGTTCCATTTCATACATGATGACTGAGATTTTTATGGGACAATATGCATACACATAAACATACACATATATGTATCCATGTATATAGATAAATATAGATATAGAAATCAATATAGATAAATATATAATAACTTTTGTGTCTGTTTTTTATTCTCTAATAATAAGATAAGAGACCATAAGCATTTATTTGGAATATGTTGGTGGTGCAGTGCAACATACATTGAATGTAGTCACTAGATAAGAGTTCAAATCACACATCAGATTTGTTCTATTTGTATAATCGTGTACATGTCAGTTGACCTTTTAGGGACTCAGTTTCCTTATGTGTAAAATCAGTTTTATTAGACCACTTCTGACTTCCTTTTTAGCTATACATCTATGATTATGTAAACTTAAATAAATATAATAACAATTCTCATTAAGTAAAATTTATACAAAATCCCCTTCATCTCAACAACAGACATAAGCAGTAAAAGTATTATCCTTATTTTATGCATAAGCAAATGAAGGATCACAAGGTTACGAAGTACAAAGCCAAAAATATGAATCCAAGTCTGCTCACTCTAAACCCACTTTCTTTCCTGATACCAAAATGTCAGGATATTTGCCAAAATGACTGTTATGCAGGGCAGCTGCACAAAGGAAATGAAAATAAAACAACTAACTAAGCAAATTTATTTTGTCACTGTATGATTTTCATCTGCAGTAGTATATATTTTTTTAACTTTTGGGCAGTGTACAGTCCACTGATTGCATAATAATGTTAGATTACCTCCTAAAGAATCATTCATCTCCAATTATAGCCAAACATAGTTTATAAGATTCATGTTTTTTTTCTTTTCCTGACTTTTTACATCTGTCTTGTAAAAGTTCAAATGGAGATGGCTTTTTATTCTTTGATATGTGATTAAATTTTTTTTGTGAAAGACACTAGACTAAAGCCCTATGCATACATATGTGTATATATTTCCAGAAATAGTGACTTAGTATTTAAATTGATTTTCAGAATTGCAGATCTTTTGGGAATTCATTTACAAATCCGTTCTCCCTCACAATTTTCTTTGTAAAGACCTCCAGTTAACAACTAAAGTGATGTTTGACATAAAACTACCATTTGTTTCCCCAGGGAGTTGTGTGTGTGTGTGTGTGTGTGTGTGTGTGTGTGTGTGTGTGTTTAACATCAATTTGAACAGTGAAAGTAGCAAGTGTTCTATGGCTTCTAAATAAAGACACTTGGTAAAAGACAGCAAATGTGAAGGGAAATGGAAGAGAAATCTGCTTTTGGATTAAATAGAAAAGGATTTATTTGAGTTCTGAGATTTCTATATAACATAGAAAAGCAATGCAAATCAAATGAAATAAAACTAAAGAGAACATTGTCATGTCATATGACCAACAGAAACATCAAGGAGGATTCAAATGCATAAAACAAATACCAATTTAAAAAAAATTATATATATATATATATATATATATATATATATATATATATATATATATATATACATATATACACACATATATTAGTAGAAGAAATTATATTCATCTCCATCTTTACTTTACTTCCTTTAAAATTATTCTTTTGTTCTCTGCTGTGTACCCTTTTTACTTTATTCTTTTTCCCCCCTTTCATCCTCCCCCACCCCAAACAAGCTGCTGCTAAGAAAGAATATATATATGGATTCATGTGTAGGTATATACTTATACACACACATAGACACACACATATCTTCTTTTCATCCCCACCACCACCTCCAAGCTAAAGTTAAGAAAATATATATTTTATGTGCACATAATTTATATATAATATATACACTCACCTACTCCAGAACAGACTCATATCTTTTCTATCCTTGCTGACTCTTTGCTTTTAATTCTGCTCCTTAACTTGACTTGCTATCATTTAACTCCCATCTTCCCTCCTCCCCTCCACCATGGATCCCTCCTTTGTCTTCTTCTCTCATCCTTTGCTTCCCCATCAACCCATACATTCTCCCTTATTTATTTATAGATTTTTGGATAGTGCTGTATCTTTCATTTTATATATGTAGTGTTGCCTATTTAACCTATTTCCCAGAAAATCCAGTTTTCAGAACTACAAGCCCTCCTTCCCTCCTCTAATGATTCTGTCTATTCTTCCTCTGCACCTCAATTAAATAATATAATTACTATTTTTACCTTAACTGTACCCCAAACTTTCTTTTGAGCTACCCTTTTGTTGATGTCAAACTTAAACAAATGACATACATTTCCCATATTAAAAACATCATAAACACTTTGTATATGTTGAGTTCCCAGAAATCAATCTTTGTTATTGGCCCTTGTATGTTAAATATTCTATTAAGTTCCATTATGGTTGATAGAAAGTCCTAAAAATCTGCAAGTTCACTGAACGTTCATTTTTTCTCATTCAATATTATAGATAAATTTTTCAGGTCTTGCTTTATCATATACATCAATGTTAATTCTCTCTTTACCTTTTTACTTATAATTCCTATCAAGTGAAGTATATGTGGGAAACAAGAGGAATAGGAGTTAGTGGTGCTATGACCTTATTAAGAGCTTATTCTTTCAAAAGGATGCAGCAGTTTTCAGTGGAATGAAGTTGTTTGTTTGTTTTTTGAGTCAAATTGATTAACAGAGTCAAATTGATTTTGGTAAAACTAGTAGGAGAATCAGACCTTGGAACTAAAATCACACTTGGTGGATAGCAAGTTCTAGGATTGAAATATATTTTGATACACAGATACAGATTCCATAGTTTTCTTTCTGAAACTTTATTCCAGACCAGAATTTTAGTTGAATTAAAGCTGAAAACAATGAGGACCATAACCAGGCATAGGAACCACAGGTTTCATCTAAGAGAAGGATTAAGAAACCTGTGAGGATGACACATTCCAGTAGAGAAACAATGTCACACTTACATCAGCACCAATAAAACATGAAAAGACATAAGAGATTTCTACTATCCTGGAGGTTTGTTATTTTTGGTTGTGTATTTCTAACAAGTGTAGCTCTTCACTTTTGAATTTTATTGTACACTTTTCCCATTGATATTACTTGTGAGTGTATCTCAATGTTATGAAGATATTTTGTAGCTTCTTTAAAAAGAAAACTAAACTATGCAATTTTATTAATGTTTGCTTTAAAATAATTGTATAGACTGTCTTATTGCTGTAATGTAAATGTATTGTGGCTTATGAAATTTAGGTTTTTAGGAATAAAGACCTACAATGTACCTTGAACCCAGGGATGTCATTGTGTTGTGAATCTAATCTGAGAATGCGATTTGGGACTTAGATATTCAAGAGGGATGTTACATATATGTTTTGAATTTCCAAGCCATTCTTATTTCAAGGGTCTTTCCCTTTATTCAACTGTGTTAAATACTTCTTTGGTAGTCTATTGACATCTATGAAGCCTTCTCAGAATAATGTTTTGAAATTCATATAATAAAGTATTATGGATTACAAAAGAAGTTAATTTTATTGAACTATGGTTATCATAATATGTGTAAAAATAAAAAAAAATAAAAGAGTCATTATTCTTGCTTTAATGGAGTCTCTAATGGCAATTATACAGGGCTAGGTAGATAAATCAAAGGATCAGAACATATAACCAACTTGATGAAATATGTGCCAGTCCACATAAAAATAAGAGTTTTGCTTTCTGATCCTTTCATATATAACTAGGCCATTCAAGGTCAGAAAGTAGAGCACTCCTACTAAGAAAGGGATTGCTCTAATCATTAATGTTATAATGAATTTTATATATTTTCCCCAAAATGAAGATTCAAAGATAAAACAAGACAGTCCTTCCTCTCAAAAACCTTAGATGATGTTTATTTAATGTGTCTCTCTTCCCCAGAAATCGTTGCAAGGTTTACTATTCATGTTTGAGATATTTTGCTTTTTACTTATAGTTATTACTATATATGTCAGTGCAATGAAGTTGATATTATTGCATGAAAATAACGCATGGAATGTAATAATAATATTGAGGTGACCTTAAAATGATAGCCACATGATGATTCTTCAAATGATTAAACAATCATTTAATCTCAGTTCAACATCTAGAGAGAAGAGGTTGCTTCTCTCCCCCAGAAATCATTGCTTGTGATATTTTGCTTTTTAATCAGATATTTTATTCTGAAGCCTAAATGATAGTTCCCCATTTTAATTCTTCCCCTAATCTTTAATTTTTATATTATGCTTCATAATCAAGAATCAAAATGACAAACTATCATTTAAATATCTTGAGACTTAAGAAAATAACAGCATGATACCAGATGCTTTAATATGTGTATAAATAGAGCCAGTATCCAAAATCCATACATATGTTTTCCAAAATCAAATATCTTCCAGGATTAACAAAATTGAACCCACTTACAAAGAATATATAAATAACAATGCAATAGAATCACATTATATGCCTCTTTACATGGCTAGAATAGCATATACATTTCAGTCACTTTGATTTTATCAAAATATTAACTTATCTCATCATTGCAGCTAGGGATTCAACCTTAACTGTCAATAAGCAAAGAAAGTTGTTAGAAGGTCTAAGAATTCAAATGACTTTGCCAAATCCATGCAGCCAGAAGTTTCAGAAGGAAAAAAAAAAAAAATGAATTTGTCATTCTTGGTCCTGGGTAAGAAGGAACCTTTGCATTTGTGAATTCAAAGGCAGTGGGGCAGAAACATGCTGGCTGCCAGCTCTTATGGAAGATAATGCTGGTTTGGAATTCTTCCTCAGAAGAGGACCTGATGGGAAGCTTGAGGCAACATTCCCCCCCTCCCACACAAACACACACACACTCCATGATTAAAGATACTTATACCTATAGGTCTTAGTTTTTTTTTTTTTTTTTTTTTTTTTTTTTTTTTGTTTGTTTTGTTTTGTATTGTTTTGTTTGTTTGTTTGTTTGTTTCTTTGTTTTTTAATGAACTGGTAAAGAAGAAAGAATCTCACTACAGAAACCTATTATGGGAATAGAGAAGACTGCGGTTCATCTTCAGAGAGGAGACTGAAGTAAACAAAGAAACAAACAAAAAAAAAGCTTCTACTCTAAAAAGTAACATGAAATAGCTCCCTGACTAGGGAGAATTTAAAAAGAAAAACTCAAAAAAACTTAAAAATCAAACGAGACACATTGAGGGAAAACTAAATAAAATAAAATAAAAACCATCGAAGAAAACCAAGATTATGAAAAATAGTTAACCAACTAGAAAAGGTGATAGAGTTTCAGATATGAAAATAATTCTTTGAAAAATAGAATTGGGCAAAGGGAAGCCAATGAAGCTGTAAGAGACCAATAAATAAAAAAAAACAAATTATAAAATATGAAAAAATGGAACAAAATATGAAGCATCTTTAAAAAATGACAGATCTGGAGAATAGCTCAAGAAGAGAAAATATAAGAATAATTGGACTGCTTGTCATGACTGTTAATAAATAGTCTTTTATGTATTTATTTTGCACTGTGGAACATTCTCTTCTTGTGGCTATAGATCTAGAGTTTCTAAAAGTCTTATGATATTTCTTTTGTAGAGTTAATCTCCCCAATTTAATTAGAAACTAATTGATTGAGGAAAATAATGATTATATTTTATTTTTTGTATCTACTCTGTTTTCTGAGAATAATACAAGACTAATAAGTGTGAAATAAATCAATAAATACCAAAGTTTAGTGAAATATTTTCTAAAAGTAGACAGCTAAAGAAATAACCAGGACTAATTTAAGGAAAAAAATAATTAGGTTTATCATTTTAACTAATTTTGACTTTTTAAAGAGTCATTGAGGAAAATTTAAATTTTAGGTTTTAAATTGTACAAATGAACATTTATTACATTTTGGGGTTGCTGCATTTCTTTTCCACCTGACTTTCCTGAAGCAGACAACCTGTATGGCATTTCTAGGGTTGCTTTTTGTTCAGTAATTAAAAAAAAATCTAATTCACAGAACATCTGTTCAGTATTTGCTACTTCTTATTAAATTAAAAGACCCTTATTTATTTCTTCTAGAGGAGAGATAGATAACCATCTAATCATCTAGGGAATAGCCACTCAAATTCTGACAGATACTTTGGGTTTTATTCTGCTAATGCAGCACCTTCTTACTTTCTGTTATTGAATACATTAAGGTCTTCTATTTGTCTGTTTCATGATATGCCTTTTGTATATGTATTTTACATAAAACATAATGACATTTTCTTTTTTGTGTAGATTGTTGTAAGCAGTCATTTTACTTTTTTTTCAGCTAATTGAGTGAAAGAACAAGGGCAAATTTTAAAGTTTCACTACTACCAACCATTTAAAGTCATACACTTGACTGGAGCAAGTTTTGGAAACAGTAATATATCTTACTAAAAAAAAATGTTGTTTGGCCATTTTTTTAAAAGAACTTTTCTGCTTTTTTTTTCCTTTGAAAGAAAAGAGATTAGTGATTTTTAAATTTCATTCATATGCTAATGATAATTTTTGGTTGATTAGTCTACTTCCATTATTTTAAATGGCATGACTTTTAAGATAATTTGTGCAATAATCTGTATCTGCTAAACTATTAAAGGAAAATTATCATATTTCTAATTTAACATTTTTTTGTCAGAAGCTTCAAGTATAAATGAAGTAGCTACTCACTATGAGCAAGACACTATAATAAATGCTAGAGTACAATGATGAATTCATCAAAACAATTGCCACCTTCTTGGAACATGCTGTTAGAATTGAATAGTTTGTCAGAGGTTATACACCTGCAAAGTAGAGCCAAACATATTTCAAGAATTTTTCTTACAACATATTTGTAGATATGCTGAAATAATTACCTTTAAAAAATAATAATTCATTGAATATGTTGGGAGGAAAAGCATGGGAATTGTGGGTGTCAGATGTCCTCGAGGAGTGATGCAAATGCTTGCTTTGTGACTCTGCTGTGATCTGTTGCAAACAACTTCTGGGCCTCAATTTCTTTTTTTTTTTTTTTAATTTTATTCTTTTATTAAAGTTTTTATTTTCCAAAAATATTCATAGATGATTTTCAACTTTCACCTTTACAAAATCTTGTGTTCCCAATTTTCCCTTCCACCCCAAACCAAGTAATCCGACACATGTTACAAAATCTTGTGTGATTTTTCTGTACATATTTCCACACATATCATTAGGCCTCAGTTTCTATTGCAAATAATAGTGAAGGTATTGGGCTATATCATTGGACTCATGTGGTATAAACTCATGTATCAATGAAGGTAGTGACCTATGTTGCACTATTATTTCCAGGGTCTGTACCAGCTCAAAAATCCAGTTATCTCTCTCTGAATACAATTAGGGTTTTCCAGTATGAACAAAAAATGAGTGAAGTGGTAGTGATCTTTTCTCTGAAATATCTTGAGAAAAATTAGATGACTAGGAAAATTTAATACAAATACTTCTATTTGCCAATGAAGCTGTGTTCTTATCAATGGGGCTATTTATTGTATAAGGCACTGAGCTAAGCTGTGGAGATACAGAGTAAAAACAAAAAACAAAAAACAAAAAAAAAACAAAAACAAAAACAGAACAAACAAAAACAAATTTCCTGATCAGTTAAATCACATGTTTGGGATGATCCTCTGTAACAAATTCATGAGAGTATATGAGTGAAAGTAACAAAATGAGAAGCCTTGATTTGTTTGAAATTTGCATTAGTGGAAGAAATGACTACAACAAAGAATTTACAGATTCATTCAAATTTTGAAATATAAATATATCCACAATTCTGTAGGCATAAGTAATAGACCAAAAAAGTACATCAAGAAAGTAATGAATCAACAAGCATTACCTTTATTTTTAAACTTAATTTTTTGTTTTTTTTTTCCTCCCTTTCTCCATTTATGAGGAGAAAAATAGAAAAAGAAAACCCTCAAGCTTAAGAAGTTATTTTTGTCTAAATAAAGATTTGCTGAACTATCTTATATCTAGATATTTAATTTAACAAAGAGATAGACATATTTTTTTATGTTTGTCCTTGTATGTATGTATGTACATACATATATACATATTTAACATAACACATGTTATATATTTATATATACATAATATCCTTGGTATAACCAATGATGTATAACCAATATGTAATAAGTATATGATATCTTTGCACAAATGGTATATCAGATATTTATATCAATGTTATTATCTACACATATAGATAAATATGCATGTGCATTTGCATATGCCTGCATGTGTTTCTGTATTTGTATAACTATAAAATTGGTCTAGAAGTAATAACAAAACCCCACCACATCCCTCAATCCTATACAACTTGTCAGGCTTTTTAACAAAACATTGAAATATTCTTCAAGATCTAATTGACTCGGGAGACTAAAAAAAACACCCAGGTACAAAAGAATCATAAAGAGCTCCTGACCTACTCTAATTTTGACTGGGATACCAGGCTAGAGGACCAAGTGATATGAAAGCTTTACTTAGTAGAATGAAGTTACAATATTTTCAATGCGCCTATTTATTTGCTGGTCTTTTTCTATAACTAAGTATTCTTTAGTTGATTGTAGAATAATCTCAGAGTATGTCTTTTTTTCAATACTAAAGATAAATATGAATAAATATGACTGTTTTTTAACTTCTCAAAAAATTTAACTTTTCATGAAAATACAAGTCTAATTTCCCTTCCATTTCCAACTCTACCTACACAACAATAGAGAAAATTATTTCTCTGAAGAGCATTTATGTCCTGAATTTAAGTATGCAGAGTTGATGGTCATGATGTCCAAAGGACAATTCCATTTGAGTAACATGGTATTCTTTTACAATTATTTCTAACATATATCTCCATCAATTTCTTATTTCTTTGGTAGTTTAGCAATTCTTTTGGTAATTACATATTCCTGTAAACTTTAATTGTCCATTGCTTAAATAATACATCATAACATTCAATATCTCCATACAAAACACTTTGATGATACAATTTGTTTCATTAAAAGTTATTTTAATTTGAATAGTTCCATAAAGATATATTTTGCATGTCATGAGGCAGCTTTTTATTTTTATATAGGAAATAATCTCATATTTGCCTCATTTTCAGAAGGTAATCTCTCTGAATAATAAGCAGCAGCATTTTAGAAATTGATAGAATGAGTAGAAGGATAACCTGAGATTCAGCAAGACCTGTATTGAAGTTCTTCCTCTGACAGATATTAGCTATGAGGTGATGGAAGAACCCATTAGTATATTAGTTAATTTGGAAAAAAAAAAAAAAAAAAACTACAAGTTTCAGACAAGTTACAGTTCTGCATCATTAAAAGGAGTCTTCCATACAAATTCTCTATCATTACGAAATCAAATATTCCTATTGAGATGGCATTGTTTTTTTAAACTTTCTGCATAATATCAGATATCCTGTGGTTCTATGTAAAAATTTGAAAGGGATAAAGTATAAAATAGTTTTGTTGTTGTGTTATTTTTTCTTTAAATAATACTTATTTTAACTTTTTTTCCCCAATTGTATGTAAAGACAGTTTTCAACATTTATTTTTATAAGATTTTGTGTTCTAAATTTTCCTTTCTTCCTTCCTTCCTTCTCCTTTAATCTAGACAGCACAATTTGATATAGGCTATACCTGTATAGTCATGGAAAAAAAATTCTACATTAATCATGTTGTATCAATTACTATTGCACTAAAACCAACTAATCATCTTTTTTTATATTTATAATTTTTTCACAGTATATATGCATGAGTAATTTTTAACATATTATCACTTGTATTCATTTTTCCAAATTATCCCCTCCCTCCCTATACACCCTCCCCTTGATGACAGGCAATCCAATACATTTTATATGTGTTACAATATAACCTAAATACAACATATGTGTGTAAATACCATTTTCTTGTTGCACATTAAGTATTAGATTCCAAAGGTATAAGTAACATGGGTAGATAGACAGTAGTGCTAACAATTTACATTCACTTCCCAGTGTTCCTTCTCTGGGTGTAGTTATTTCTGTCCATCACTGCTCAACTGGAAGTGAGTTAGATCTTCTTTATGTTGAAGATATCCACTTCTATCAGAATACATCTTCATATAACATTGAAGTGTACAGCGATCTTCTGGTTCTATTCATTTCATCAGCATCAGTTGATGTAAGTCTCTCCAAGTCTCTCTGTATTCCTCCTGCTAGTCATTTCTTATAGAGCAATAATATTCCATAACCTTCATATACCATAATTTACCCAGCCATTCTCCAATTGATGGACATCCATTCATCTTCCAGTTTCTAGCCACTACGAAAAGAGCTGCCACAAACATTTTGGCACATACAGGTCCCTTTCCACTCTTTAGTATTTCTTTGGGATATAAGCCCAATAGCAGCAATGCTGGATCAAAGGGTATGCACAGTTTGATAACTTTTTGGGCATAGTTCCAAATTGCTCTCCAGAATGGTTGGATTGTTTCACAACTCCACCAACAATGTATTAGTGTCCCAATTTTCCCACATCCCCTCCAACATTCATCATTATTTGTTCCTGTCATCTTAGCCAATCTGACAGGTGTGTAGTGGTATCTCAGAGTTGTCTTAATTTGCATTTCTCTGATCAGTAGTGATTTGGAACACTCTTTTAAAGTGAGGTTCTGGAGAAAAAACTTAGGAGATCTGTGAGAAAGGGCACTTGTAGTAACAGCAAATATAGACAATAATCTGGAAATGGAAAAGACAACTTAGAAAAAAAGGGAAGAAATGAACAGAGCTGTCTTATTTCTTCCTTCTTTGGCCTCTCGTACTTCTATAGAGATGCAACAGAGAAATCTCTAATTAAAGTGTTTCTTGAATTGATACTATATATATTAAACTCAAGGAAGGGTAGAGATATTTGTTGTTTCATCAGCAAAACAGAGGAGATTGATTATAGAGAAAGCAATACTATATCTAAACATATTCTTCTTCACTAAAATTGATAGTTTCAGAAATTGTTAGGTCTTCAGGAAAATCACTGAACTTTTTCTTAGGAAGAACCATATCATAAAGAAAGCTGAGCTAACTATTGTATTTCAAATGGTTATTGTAGCAAGTTGGATAAAATTCTGGGACTGCACTCCAAAAGTCCTGACTTCAAATTTCAACTTAAGCATTTACTACATTTGTAACCCTGGGCAAGTGACTTTCATTGATGATCTCAGTTCAACTATTTTCCAAATTGAGATAATAAAAATATATTCCTTCCAGACTCCTTATGTGGATGAGATGAAATAATATCTTTGAAGTGCTGTGCTTTACAAACTTTAAAATATTATATAGATGCTATTATTACTAAAACTACCATTACTACTGCTACTACTACTACTACTATTAATACTACTACTACTACCACCACCAGTGGTATGTTAGTCCATTTGTAGAGTGGTTGGTTAGTATGCCATAAAAAGATAGTAATGTTTAAAAAAGGAAGCATAGTATATTACAGTAGAGTCTATAATTTATATGTTTTGCTAATGTGACCCTTACCATATTCATTTAAAACATGTTTAAGTTTAGATGGTATTTGGTATAATGGCAAAATTATCTAGATGATTTTTGAGATTCCTTACAACTCCTAAGAGTCTATGTTCTTTGGATTATTCTCTGTACAGAAAGCCAGTGTGCTGACAAAATGGCAGATTTGAAGAAGGGATAGGTTTCAATCCCAACTCTGCTTGTCATGTGACCTTATTTAAATCATACTACCTCTTTGACTCTCAAATTCCTGTAAAATCAAAGGATTGAGCTTGTAAAATACTTGTTTTGTTTTTTTTTCTTAAATGTTTATCCTTCCTATGCCTTAAGTTGAAGATCTGCTAAATAAAAAGGTTGCCTTAGCTAAATTTTAAATTTAAATTTCCTTTGTCCTTAGATTTTGTGACCTATGATTCCATATTTTTATTATCCTTATTTGTTCACACATGATTGATTTAGAAAAAAGTAGACAGTGTGACTTTGTTAAATTATATTCACAAATAAAATTATATAGCAAGGAATATATGTAGCAAAAATCAAACTGATAACCTAAAAATATCTGGAATATAATTGATTGTTTTGTGACCATTCAAGTAGACCCTTAAGAGGTTGAGAGACATAACAAAAAAATTAAATAAAAGCCTGAAATGCTTCTTCATTTTACTTCAACTTTAGCTAGGTAACCTACATCTGCTTATTAATAATTTTATTGGACAAATTTTAAAAAATAGTTTTGAGTTATTAGCTGGGTTTTTAATTCATTTCCACTCTCTATAAGCATAGTTCCATTAGCATGTATACTCCTTGAGGGCAGAGATTTGTGCCTTTTATGTTTTCTATGGTATCTAAAATTTGTTGGCACTTAAGACTAATTTAGGGGTTGAGGAGGAATTTCTGTAAAGTTGTTAGGAACTTCAAAGAGAATTCAAGGTATAAAGGGGATTGAAGAAAAAGAAAGAGAATTTTAATTAGACATCTAATAGTTCTATAAGTTTGGCATGGGGAAAAGACATAAAAAGTCCAAGAGTTATTTTTTTTTTCTGTTTAATTTCATTATTCATCTTTTTTTACTGGTTGAAATAAATTTCAAAAATTCACAACTGAATGTAAAGACATTAACTTGCCTCCTTGAAAGACATATGTTCTCACACTTGTGGTGTGTGGTTGAGAATCTTGGAAAACCATATTCTCTGAGAATTCAAAGTTCTGAACAAATCAATGAGCATTTGAAGTATACAGGATATATTGTACCATCTGCAGCATATTCTAATGGTGACCTATAGGAAAAAATGTAAATTATATCACTGTAGAAATACATGATTTTAGAAAGAGGACAGGTTACATAGTCTGAGTAATTAAGAAATCTATTGCCTGATGCTGCCATTAGTTATTTGCCATTCATTCTGAGGACCATGTCAATCAGGGAGGTGATTTTATGACATTCAATTGATTGAATTGCAGTTAAATGAGGGGGGGGTGATGAAAAGTCCACTGCCTCATTTTCTCCTCTAAAACCATCTTAATCCAGTGGCAAGATATAGATCGAGACTAATAGAGATGGCCTTGGACACATTGGGACACTTACCTTTTTGAGCTAATATGGATGAGATTACGGGTTCACTGGAAGATAGAATTTTATAATAAATTCTTCATCTCTGTACTCAATGTTATTTTTTCTAAACTCCTCTAGTATTTTTCTAACTGCTATTTGGACATTTCTATCAATATGTCCTTCTCTCATTGCAATGAAATCCAAAACAAATCATCTTCTCATCAAAATCTCCCCTTTTCATACCTTTCATCCTGAAATTTCAAGTCTGTATTAAAATTTTATTTTCCCCTTTCCTTCTTGGTTAAATTATTTATCCAGTACAATAAATTCTAACTCCATAAAATACAGTTTTATTCTCTATTCTCATAATTGTTGTTGTTTTTGTAGTTTAGTCATTTTTAGTCATAATCAATCATGTCTGACTTTTTGTGAACTCATTTGGAGTTTTCTTGGTTAAGATACTGAAATGATTTTGCCATTTCCTTCTTCAGTTCATTCTACACATGAGGAAACTGAGACAAACAGGGTTAAATGACTATCACAGTATAATATAGCTGTTAAATATCTGAAGCCAAATTTGAACTCAGGAAAACAATTTTTTTCTGACTGCAGGCCTTGTATAATAGGCACTTTGCCAACTAATTACCCTTTCCATTCATGTATCAATGACCTTCATTAGTATCTGTTTTATTTTTACTTGTTTTATTAGATGAATAAGTTTGTTTTTCTGCCTCCAACTATATCTTATTAATAAATCTTTTAAGTTGAAAGAATAACATTCCTTAATCACAAGTCAGAAAAAGTCCAGATTTCCAATGAAATCCTTCCAATTAAATTCCCTGCTGTTTATAATATTAGGGGGAAACAACAATAAAACAACAACAGTAGCAGCAACAACAACAGCTGCTTAAATTTGAATTTGAATCTCTCCACAATCCAGTTTGAACTGAACTTTCTAACCTTTCACAATATTTTGTTATTCCTATTTAGCTATACATCATGGGAGATGGTAGAATAAGATAGGGACTTGCTGGAACTCTCCCAAATTTACCTCCAAATATCTATATAACAATGTCTCAAAATGCATTCACGAGTTTCATAACTAATAAAAGTATTGTGTTAAATACTTTTCCAGCCTGAGTCAGAAGATTAGCAAAAAACTTATGTCCCATTCAGGTAGAGGGAATCACACTTCATTGTAAATGACATCTGGGTAAAACAGCAATTTACTGCACCCCAGCAAGGAAGAAGTTTAACCTCTAGCCCCTAGCACAAGAAACTTGGAATAGTGCCTACTCTACTTCTCTAATTTTAACATAAAATTAAAAACCATGAAATAAGTGGGAGAAAATGATAAAAAATAAGTATCTGATCATATAAAAGATAATAGGGAACAGAAAAACACTAACTTAGAAGAGAATAACTATGTTAAAATGTCTACATGTGAATACTCAATAGATAAATGTGATTTAGTCTTAGGTCCAAAAAGACTCCTGAAAGAGCTCAAAAATGCAAAATAAAAATTCAGAAAATAAATAAGAATAATTCAAGAGAATAATAATAAAAAAGAATAAACAGTTTGGTAAAGGAAGCAAAAAAGATGGGAGAAAATATGTAGAAAATTCACTGAAGAAAATAATTCCTCAAAAAGTACAATTGGCCAAATGTAAAAGAGAGTACAAGAGTACACTGAGGAAAATAATTCCTTACAAATTATAATTGGTCAAGTAGAGCCTAATGAATCCATGAGACATCAATAAACAATAAAACAAAATCAAAAGAATGGGAGGGAGGGAGATTTTCATCATGAAAAAAAAATAAAATTGATCTGCTAACTATTCCTTGATTTTATCTTGTATTTTCTTTCCTATGTGTATTTTCACAAACTAACATCCATCGTTAAAATATTTCTTCTCAACTTTAGCATAAAATCATTCTCTTCCTTCCAGGGTAGATTTATTAGATTTTTTTTTTTTTTTTTGCCATTTTGTCTGGGAATCCTTTCCTAAAACCATCTTCCCCATATGAATATATATGTATATATATATATACATATATATATATATATACATATATATGTATATATATTATATACATATATATGTATATATATATATATACATTTATATATGTATATATATATTATATATATATATATATTATTCTATTGACTTTTTAATTATAAGGGGAATTTTGTTCACTCTTGTGAATGTCATTCAAATGCCTTGGTCATAAAAAATGACTCAGTCAATATAGGATTTATTAAATTGAATTGAGGTGAGTTGTCAACCTACTTCTATGGTTAGCATATTGAACTTGCAATCAACCAACATTTCCAGGTTTTTTCAAAATTGTTTTGGAAAAAAATTGTCAATTCTGTGCATTTGATATTTTAAACTCAAGTGCACTGATTTTGATTAAATTAAAATTTGTTTCTTTGATACTCCCATCCATTTCACTTATTTTTAACCAAAATGAAGAAGCTTTAGTACCTTCCAGCTATCATGCCATCTTTTTTCCTGGTCAAGTAACTCCAATTTCTTCAACTGATCCTTTTGTGGATATTAAAGTCTTTTCAATTTATCCATCTCTTGTATGCTTTTTAGTTTGATAATACTCTTCCTAAAATATGGAGTCTATAATTGAGCACAGTGTTTCAGGTATTATATGAATAATGCAGAGTTTAATAGACCTATCACATCCCTAATGCTATAATTTTCTTGGTGTAAACCGAATTTGTATTAGATTTTTTCACTACTATATCATACTATTTAGGTATATTAAAATTGCTTTCTACTAAAACATCTAAATATTTTTTCAGATAAAGTGTTTCCTATTTCTCATATTTTATATTTATAATTTTTACCATATTATTCCAAGTTCTAGCTCATAAAGTCTTCATGAAAGAGGTGACATGATAAAGAGAGAGTGTTAAATAATATAAAATTCTGCAGTGATTGGCTAGTAGCTTGAATGACATAAATTAATGGGGTCAGAGATGGGAGTAGGGCATGAGCATTTTATACAAAGCTATAGCTGTTTTGTTGTGACAGTCATGTCCATCTCTTTATAACCTCAATTATGATTTTTTTAAAGTAAAGCTACTCCAGTGGTGTGCTGATTCCTTATCCAACTCATTTCAAATATGAGGAAACTGGAGAGTATTCAAGTGACTTGCCCAAGATCACAGAGCTAGTAAGTATCTGAGGTTGGATTTGAATTCCTGAAGATGAGTTTTCCTGACTTAAGGCCCAACATTCTATCCATGTGCCACCTAGTTGTTCCCATCCTGCTGTATCAAGATCAATATTACCTGGTCTTTTTCTCACATAAGGTAGTAGTTTTTTAATCAGTAAAAGCTTTCTATGATCTTATTGGATATAAAGTATATTTTCAATTATTTCTTTGACATGATATAATGTTATTAATTGTAATAACAAATAAATTCTAGATATGTTGAATTTTACATAAAATTATATTCACTATTTGGAATATTAATAAATACAACTTTGTACTAATAAGTTAAAATTCATATTTTAAAATGTATTTTCCTAAGGGCATGAACACACACACACACACACACACACACACTCACACACACACCAACATTCATATCAAGAGGCAATGCAGAATCGTTAATATATGATGAGTCTCAGAGTTCAGAAGAACATATTCCATTCTTATTCTAGAACATACAATGTTATCTACATGTTGTGGACAAGTCACTTCGTGTTACAGTACTCTCAAGCAACTGTCTAAGAACAAAAATTACAGAAGAAATTCCAGGCTGCATTGCTATAAAAATAGTATTCTATAATTGATGGAGATTTGTTTTTAGATCAACATAATTCCCATTTATTATATGACCTTTCGCTAATAAATGAGTAGGGAAAAAGTTGATGATATTCATTATTAATATTATATTTTTCCTTACTCCATTGTTGTATTATTTATAAAGACTAATGCAAAGCAAACTTTGGGAGCTAATTAGACCAAATGGTCTAAATTACTTTTGACGAAAACAACTTCGAGAAAAGAGTTGATGAAACAGTAGTTTCTACATTCTACTTGCTTCCATATGATGAACTCCAATATCAATTTTATCTTTATTAAACAGAAAAGAACAGAGTCACCATAAAATTATAAAAGATGTAAAAATAATATTGATCTGGAATATTCTTAGTTTTTTGGAA
Source organism: Sminthopsis crassicaudata (assembly GCF_048593235.1). Classification (NCBI taxonomy): domain Eukaryota; kingdom Metazoa; phylum Chordata; class Mammalia; order Dasyuromorphia; family Dasyuridae; genus Sminthopsis; species Sminthopsis crassicaudata. Next base: position 87,769,414 of record NC_133620.1, on the reverse strand, counting down.
TCATTTATCTCTTGATTGGTCCACTGAAATCTGTGAACATTTTCTCAGAAAAGAAATGCTTAGATAAAAATGTACATATATGCATATGTATGTGATTATAGTTATATGAAATACAAAATATTAAGAAAGAAATACATTATATTAAAATAGTTATGAAAAAATTAGTTCATAGATCCCAGGTCAAGGACTCCTGATTTTAAATACTCCATTTTTCACTACTTCTCCAACTCCAAAACATTTAAATTATTATTATTACAACAAAATTCATATGGAAGAACAAAAGGTCGAGAATTCCAATGCAAGTAATGAAAAAAAAATCAAATGAAGGTGGCCTAGCTATACCTGATCTAGAACTAAATTATAAAGCAACAATCACCAAAACCATTTGGCATTGGCTAAGAAATAGACTAGTTGATAAGTGGCATAGGTTAGGTTCACAGGGCAAGCTAATGAATAAAAATAGCAATCTAGTGTTTGACAAACCCAAAGATCCCAACTTTTGGGATAAGAATTCATTATTTGACAAAAACTGCTGGGAAAACTGGAAATTAGTATGGCAGAAACTAGGCATGGACCCACATTTAACACCACATACTAAGATAAGATCAAAATGGGTCCATGGTTTAGGCATAAAGAACAAGATCATAAATAAATTAGAGAAACATAGGATAGTTTACCTCTAAGACATGTGGAAGAGGAAGGAATTTGTGACCAAAGGAGAACTAGAGATCATTATTGATCACAAAATAGAAAATTTTGATTACATCAAATTAAAAAGCTTTTGTACAAACCAAACAAATGCAAACAAGATTAGAAGGGAAGTAACAAATTGGGAAAACATTTTTACAGTGAAAGGTTCTAATAAAGGCGTCATCTCCAAAATATACAGAGAATTGACTCTAATTTATAAGAAATCAAACCATTCTCCAATTGATAAATGGTCAAAGGATATGAACAGACAATTTTCAGATGATGGAAACTATTTCCACTCATATGAAAGTGTTCCAAATCACTATTGATCAGAGAAATGCAAATTAAGACAACTCTGAGATGCCACTACATACCTGTCAGATTGGCTAAGATGACAGGAACAAATAACAATGAATGTTGGAGGGGCTGTGGGAAAACTGGGACACTGATGCATTGTTGGTGGAGTGGTGAAAGATTCAAACCATTCTGGAGAGCAATCAGGAATTATGCCCCAAAAGTTATCAAACTGTGCGATTAAGTTCCATTCATATATATATATATATATATATCTACCTAGACTGAATCTCAGACAGGAAACATGAGTTTATCACTGAACTCACATTCAAAATATTATTTTTAGATATAATTAGCATGATCTTTACAAAACCAGGGTTAAATATATGAGAAAAAATAATTCAAAGGAACTGTGTGGAGAATCAGTTTTCATATGTGTAGAAATATTAGTATGAGGAATCAGAGATTTATGTATATATAAAGCATACAATTGTTGCTTTTGGGGAAGGGATGGTGCAGAAAAAATAAAGAAATATCCCCTAACCTTATGAACTTGTAGGCTTCCAAGATAAACTAAACATATTAACATTTTTTAACAGGTTAATCATATTCCTGATGTGAAGCCAAGATGGCGGAGTGAAGCCAAGAAGCTGCTTGAGTCCTCCCAGGTTCCCTTTAAAAACACATGAAACAAAGCCTCTAATTAGAATCTGACAGAATGAAACAGCTAAAGTTAGACTGGAAAAAAAAAAATCATGAAAGGTCAGTATCACTGGAGTGTGTTCAGCCCAACTCAGACACTGGGAAGTGGATAAGAGGGTCTTAATCAAAGCAAACCAGCAACTAAGACCCTCAGTCCTGGCTCAGCAGAGGAACAAAACAGGGAGGCAACCTCCAGTCCCAGCTCAGAACTCTGGGAAACCGGGATGTTTCCTATACAGATCAGGCAAACTGCTGTGATCAAAGCCAAGGCTCATACCTGCATAGGAAGCTTGGGACAATGCAACCTTTACTCCAGGGGCAGAGCCCAACCATAAAAGTAAAAAAAGAGGAAAGAACAAAACAAAAGGAAGGACAATGAGCAAGAGGAAAGAATCTTTGCCAATGAATACTAATATGGTGACAGAGCAGACCAAAACACAAACTCAAATGAGAACAAAATGTACACAGGAAAAATTTCAAAGATTGAGATAAATTGGTCTCAAGCCCAAAAAGGCTTCTTGGAAGTGCTCATAAAGGACTTTAAAAGGCAAATGAGAGAGAAGAAAAAATGAGAAAAGAAATGAGAAGTATGCAAGAGAGTCCACAAATTGGAAAAGGAAGGGGGAAAAAAAAACCTATCTGTAAAAAAAACCAATTCCTTGAAAAATAGAATAAACCAAATGGAAAAATATATACAAAAACTAATTGAAGTAAATCACACATTAAAAATTATAGCAGGCCAAATGGAAGTTAATAACTCTTAGAGTCAACAAGAATCAATCAAATTAAAAGAAATGGGAAAAAAAAAGTAAGAAAATGTAAAATACCTTATTAGAAAAACAGTTGACCTGAAAAAGCAGATCCAGAAGAAACAATTTAAAATATATATATTGGCCTACTTGAAGGCCATAACATAGCTAGGATAGCTTTCTTCAAGAGATGATTAAGGAAAGTAGCTCTGATATTCTAGAAACAGAGAGGGAAATATTCACTCAAAGAATTCATCAATCACCTTCAGAAAGACATGCCACAAGAAAAATCCCAAGGGACATTGTTGCAAAATTCTGAATTTACAACCTCAAAAAAAAAATACTTCAAGCTGCCAGACAAAAACAATTCACATATCAAAGAGAAACGGTCAGGATCACTCAGGATCTGGCAGCTTCTGTAATAAATGATTAGAGGGTCTAGAATACCATACTATTTAATGAAAAGGACCCAAGGTTAAAACCAAGAATTAACTACCTAGCTAGACTCAGAATCATCTTTCAGGGGAGATGATAGAGCTTTAATGAAGTAAGATATTTTAAATCATCTCTATTGAAAAAAGAAACAGAAGTAAACAGAAAATTTATTCTACAAACATAGGACTCAAGAGACACATAAAAAGTTAAACACAGGGAAAATATATATTACTTAGAGATTAAATTGTTTCCATCTCTAGATGGGAAAAAGAAATCTATAACTCTTGAGAATGTATTTCTCACTGCGACAGACATGGGGAGGGAGACATTATATGAATTGTGGGTTTGGTTTTGAATGGACTCTGATGTGATGACAGCAAAGAAAAAGACATTAAGGGGTGAGAAAAGGGCTGTACTTGAAAAGAGGAAAGTAGAGGTATAATGGGACAATTAGTTCACATGCAAAAAACCTATTACGATCTAGGGGGAAATGGGAGAGGGATGAGCATTATATAAAAGCATGATCTTATCAGCTTTGGTTCTAAGTGAAAATATCTTAATCATTCAGTTGTATATAGAAATTTATCCAACTCTATAAAGAAGTAGCAAGAGAAAAAGGAAAAGAAAAAGTAGGGGCAGGATAGAAGGGAAAGCACAAATACTAGGAGAAAAGGTAAGTGAATTGGGGAAGGCATGATAGATAAGATAGTGGTTGGAGTGGGTAAAAACAAAACACAACTAAAGATAGGGTTGAAAAAGAGAAAAAAAAAAGTATATATAAAAGAGAAAATAGGATGGAAGAAAATACTGAGATGGTAATCATAACAATGAATGTGAATGTGATGAACTCTCCCATAAAATGGAAGGAATACTGGACAGGTTTAAAATAGAATCCTACAATATATTGTTTACAAGATATACATTTAACAGAGACACGTACAGAGTAAAGGTAAAGGGCTGAAACAGAATTTATTATGCTTCAGCTGAAGTGAAAAAAGCAGTAGTTGCAATTCTGATCTCAATTAAAGCAAAAGTAAAAAGAGACAAGGAAGGAAAATACATCTCCATAAAGGGCACCACAAAGAATGAATTAATAAAGATACTAAATGAGTATGCATTAAGTGGTAGAACAGCCAAATTCCTAGAGAAGATTTTAAGCCAGTTACACAAAAAAATAGATATCAAAACTATCCTAATAGGGAACCTCAACCTTCTCCTCTCCAAATTGACAAATCTAACCCCTCAACAAACAAGAAAGAAAGTAGGGATTTTAATACAATACTAGAAAACTTAAGGTTTTATCTATTATTATAGACCTAAGTAGAAAAGTGAATAGAGACAAAAATGAATAGACCTTGATCTTGGCAGTACATGCCACCTACACAAAAACTGACCATATATTAGGGCATAAAAATCTCATTCAAATGCAGAAAGGCAGAAATAGTCAATGCTTCATTTTCAGATCACAATGTAATAAAGGTTATATTCAATAAATAGGCAGGAAAAGATAGACAAATATCATTTGGAAATGTTTTCAGTAATAAATGTGTTTATGAATTATAATGGGAATTATAATTATAATGGGATAGAAAAATCAGAGGAAAAGAGAAAAACATGAGAGAGATTAAAAAAAGAAAAAAGTGAACATAGCATGTGTTGATTTATATTCAGTCTCCTTAGATCTTTTTTTCTGGATGCAGATGACATTTTCTGCGTTTAAAGTCTATTGGGATTACTTCAGATCACTGAACTGCTGAGAAAAACCAAGCTATTAATAGCTGATCAGCACACATACTTGCTGCTATTGTGTACAATGTATTCCTGGTTCTGCTTATTTTGCTTAGGATCACATTGTGTGAATCTTTCCCAACCTTTTTATTTATTATTTTTTTATTATAGCTTTTTATTTACAAGATATATGTATAGGTAATTTTTTAGCATTGACAATCGCGAAACCTTTTGTTCCAACTTTTTCCCTCCTTCCCCCCACCCCTTACCCCAGATGGCAGGTTGACCAATACTTGTTAAATCTGTTAAAGTATAAGTTAAATACAATATATTTATACATGTTAAAACAGTTATTTTGCTGAACAAAAAGGGTTGGACTTTGAAATACCATACAATTAGCCTGTGAAGGAAATAAAAAAAAAATGCAGGTGGACAAAAGTAGAGGGATTGGGAATTCTACGTAGTGGTTCATAGTCATCTCCCAGAGTTCTTTCCCTGGGTGTAGCTGGTTCAATTCATTATTGCTCTATTGGAACTGATTTAGTTCATCTCATTGTTGAAGAGGGACATGTCCATCAGAATTGATCATCATATAGTATTGTTGTTGAAGTATATAATGATTTTCTGGTCCTGCTCATTTCACTCAGCATCAGTTCATGTAAGTCTCTCCAGGCCATTCTGAAATCATCTTGCTGGTCATTTATTACAGAACAATAATATTCCATAATATTCATATACAATAATTTATTGAGCCATTCTCCAATTGATGGGCATCCACACAGTTTCCAGTATCTGGCCACTACAAAGAGGGCTACCACAAACATTCTTGCACATACAGGTCCCTTTCCCTTTTTTAAAGTCTCTTTGGGTTATAAGCCTAGTAGTAACATCCAAACCTTTTTTATAATCAACTTGTTCATAATTTTTTATAAAACAATAATATTCCATTACCTTCACATACAGCTTGTTCAGCCATTCCGAAATTGATGGGTATCCACTCCTTTGTTAATTCTTTGCTACAACAAAAAGAGATGCTACAAACATTTTTACACATGTGGGTTCTTTTCTTTCCTTTTTGATAGTGGCACTGCTGGTTCAAAGGGTATGAACAGTTTTATAGCTCCTTCCCCATAGTTCCAGATAGCTCTCCAAAATGGTTGAATCATTTCACATCTCCACCAACAATGCATTAGTGTCCCAATTTTCCCACATGCTCTTCAACATTTATCATTATCTTTTCCTATCATCTTAGCCAATCTGAGTGGTGAGAGGTCTACCATCAACAAACTAATATCACAATATTGCCATATCACCTTCAAAATTTATCATTAACTTTTCCTGTTATCTTAGTCAATTTGAGAGATGTGAGGGGTGTTTTCCTTTAAAAAATATTTCTTGTAACTGTGATTGAATTCAATTGAAGAGGCCTAAGCAAGAAACTGATTAGAAAACATTTCTGATAACTCTGGGAATTCATCTCTAATTCATTTTAAGAGAACTGCTGCTGTTGTTGCTGCTGCCACTGCTGTTTTTCATAAATATCCAATTGTATTTGACTCCACTTGAAGTTTTTTTGGAAGATATTAGAGTGACTTATCAGTTCTTCCTCTTGCTTATTTTCCAGATGAAGATACTGACGTAAACAATATCACACCATTAGTAAGTGCAGGAACCAGATTTTAACATATCTTCTTAATGCCAAATCTGACACTCTATCCACTTTGATCTCTAGCAGCCTCAAGGACCTGCTATATATCAGCAAAAATGTTCAATAATATATTAGTTATTGATTAATGAAAATTGGTTTGGCTATTATTGCTCTAACTTTCCCTCCCATATCAAACCCTGAAAATAAATGACCAAAGAATTCACAGAGATCATAGGCAAAAAGCTTTCTTTGCTCCATTGGAGGAGCAAAACTACATATATATATATATATATATATATGTGTGTGTGTGTGTGTGTGTGTGTGTGGTTAACTCTGATATTAAGGAGACTCATTACACTTATACTAATTAAGCCTTAGTATTTATAGTACTAGTTAGACAAAAGAACACAGTGAGCTGTATTCATGACAATGAGAGAGTAACTCCAATAATGAGTCAAATTTAATTCATAGCAGATCCAATGACCAGAACATGATTCCTTGAGGTGCTTGTTTGAACATAGATACCACTTGGGGCTAATAAAAATTATTTTATTTAGCTAAAGGGGAGTCCATTAAGAGAGTGAGTATAGTTTCTTTACTGCGCTTCAGCTGTGGAAAAACAGGGTGCCTTCTAATAGTAAAACAAGAGGAGTGAAAAAAATAAGAGTAGTCTTAGTATGGAAATCCTAATACATCCAAATCTCTTTACATAATTTTTGTTCTCTCTCTTTTCTCTGTTTCTCTCTTTTCTCCCTCTTGTTCTTCATCTAGAATTAAATTAATGATCTTGGCAACCTAATTTTTACAATGCTATCCCTTGGCTCCTCCATGGTTTCCATCATTTTGAATAGTGCAGCAGAGAAAGAAGAGAGAAGATAGAGAAAAGGAGAAATAAATAGAAAAGGATGCTCTAGAACCCAACTTTTTATGGTTTATGACCCCATAGAATGTCTTGTATCTGCATATAGTGGTTGTGAAATTATAACATTTTATCAATAAATGTTTGACTTATCTATGTAAATACATCAATTTTATGTATCTACATACCTGTAGTCATGTAAAATTTTCTCAGGGAAAGGGGTTGTAAGCAGAAAAATGTTAAATAAAATGATTTGTCATTATTAATCAGAGAAATGCAAGTTAAGACTACTCTGAGATACCACTACACATCTGTCAGTTTGGCTAGAATGACAGGGAAAGATAATGTAGAATATTGGAGGGGATGTGGGAAAACTGGGATACTGATACATTGTTGGTGTGAATACATCCAGCCATTTTGGAGATCAATTTGAAATTATTCTCAAAAAGTTATCATACTATGCAAAACCTTTGATCCAGCAGTGTTACTACTGGACTTATATTCCAAAGAGATCTTAAAGAAGAGAAAGGGGCCTGTATGTGCAAGAATGTTTGAGTCAGCCCTCTTTGTAGTGGCCAGAAACTGGAAATTGAGTGGATGCCCATTAATTGGAGAATGGCTGAATAAATTGTGGTATATGAATGTTATGGAATATTATTGTTTCATAATAAATGACAAGCAGGATGATTTCAGAAAGGTCTGGAGAGACTTAGATGAACTGATGCTGAATGAAATGAGCAGGATGAGGAGATCATTATATACTTCAACAACAATATTATATGATGATCAATTCGGATGGATGTGGCTCTCTTCAACAATGAGATGAACCAAATCAGTTCCAATAGAGCAGTAATGAATTGAACCAGCTACACCCAGCAAAAGAACTCTTGATAATGAGTATGAACTACTACATAGAATTCCCAATCCCTCTATTTTTGTCTGCCTGCATTTTTTATTTCCTTCACAGGTTAATTGTACACTATTTCAAAGTCCAATTATTTTTGTGCAGCAAAATAACTTTATGGATATGTATACATATATTGTATTTAACATATACTTTAACCTACCTACCTAACATTTGGGGGGGAGGAGGGGAAAAATTGAAAGAAAAGATTTTGCAATAGTCAATGACAAAAAATTATCCATGCATATATCATGTACATAAAAAGCTATAATAAAAAAAGAGTGTTCCAATAAACTTTTCTAATCTTACCATGTTTTACTATCTGCTCTCAATATTTATTAAATCAGAAGCAAAATTCTACCTGTATTTAAAGTTCTTTTTTTGCCAAAATTGAATATCTCTCTGAGTTCTCTCTTAATAATGAACATGTCCTAAGGAGATAGTTGGGATTTCTCATTGAATGCATTAAGAAACGCATTGAAAATATGATTGGAAATATTTTTCAGAGCAAAGAGCAAGATAGCAGGGGAGGGATAAAATTAAGCTTGCCTCCATTTCCTGAATAATAAGAAATTAAAAGTCAGAAGGAATCAGAGGCAAGCAGTATAACTTTGAACATTTCAAGTTGATTTTATTACATTCAAGGAAACCAAGCCCTAGATAATAAACATTTATAATTTCAGGTAAAAATCCTCTCCCTCCTGTATGTATAAGAATGTTTATGGCAGCCCTTTATGTAGTACCCATCTCTAAGTGGATGTCCATCAGTTAGAGAATGGCTGACTACATTGTGGTATATGAATATTATGGAATATTATTGTTTTTTAAGAAATGACCAACAGGATGATTTCAAAAAGGCCTCGAGAAACTTATATGAACTGATGCTGAGTGAAATGAGCAGCACCAAAAGATCATTATATACTTTAACAGCAATACTATATGATGATAAATTCTGATGGATGTGGCCTTCTTCTACAATTAGATGAACTAAATCAATTCCAATAGAGCAGTAATGAACTGTACAAGCTACACCCAGGGAAAGAACTCTGGGAGGTGACTATGAACCACTACATAGAATTCTCAATCCCTCTATTTTTGTCTGCCTGCATTTTTTATTTCCTTCACAGGCTAATTGTATAGTATTTCAAAGTCCAACTCTTTTTGTTCAGCAAAATAACTGTTTGAACATGTATAAATATATTGTATTTAACTTATACTTTAACATATTTAACATGTATTGGTCAACCTGCCATCTGGGAGGGAGAAGGAAGGGAAAATTAGAACAAAAGGTTTGGCAATTGTCAATGCTGTAAAATTACCCATGCATATATCTGGTAAATAAAAAATATTTAAAAATGATTTAGTGTTTATTGAATTCATCATAGATTCTTTTAAAAAGGTGCTTTACAGAATACTTTAATCCAACTGTACATTGTACTGCATGGCAATGTTGTCTCTTCTAACTCTTGATATTTTCCATTCAATTGACAGGTCATTCAACAAGAGAAACTCAGAGCCTCAAGCCAGTTTCATGACTCATTGCTATTCCCTTTCCCCCTTCTAAAATCTTCTTCTAGCTGAATGAGTTATTATTCCTTCCAATTCCAAATAAACTGAATGTAATTAGGGATCAATAAAATATATGAAAATGCCAGGTATATTTATGTTTGCTGACATAAAAAATATTTTCCATCTCTGGAAAACAAACAAAAAAGATGATCTTGGATAATATAGGGCTTTATATATGTGGTATAGAATGATGCAAGTATAAAAAACACATTTCCTATTTTGATGATTTACTATTCATCTTATTTTACTTGTCTTTTGGGAATGAAGCTCTTTGTCTTTATTCAATAGGTGTCTGGCTGAGTACAGTGGAAGGTTGAGTGAAGGACATTCCTGTTGTTACTGTGGTATTAATTTTATAAGCCTATTGGAAAGAAAGATGTTGGAACATAAAATTCAAAATTTCATATACTTGATTAAATCACTATTCCCAGGAATTGATTATGTTACCACATTGCTTCTTCTAAGACTAATACTTTGAGGGCACAATAAAGATCATCATTATCAAGTTTATTAAATGAAAATGATGGTTTTGGAATCAGTGCATAAACTTGAGGAGAAGCAGTCCCTTACTTATGTGACATAACTTTACATATTTCCTACTCACTAATATGGTAATGTGCTATAATGTGCTTATTAAATTTATGTTATGAATCTTATGTAAATAATTTCAAAATATATCTTAAACTAAATAAAATTGAACTCATTTTATTTTTCCAAGCATCCCTTCTTTCCAATAATCTTATTACTGTCTAGGGAATCATTATTCTCCCAGTCACCTACTTAAAATCTTTTTGTCATATTAGGCTCTTTATTGGGTGATGTGTTGTTATCTTTCCTCCAGTTCTCTTTCAATTTAAATGGTACTTAAAATAACAAATAAATAAATATTTAAACTTCTTTGAATGATTTAAAATAGTGGATAATGGATGAAGTGCTATATTTAGAGGAAAGAAAGTATGACTGCAGCTCAAACGAAGTAATGAATGAAATGCATTTTTGTAAGTTTTTAAAGAGCTACATAAATAGTGCTTAATACAAAATTATAAGCATAGAAACAAAACAAAATTTAGCCAATAAGCAGTATAATTTGAAAGTATATATAGCATTCTGTTGGATTCTTTACGTTACTAGATGCTTCAGCATATAATTCAAGATGGCATATGACTCAATCTTTATTTTAGCCCTATTCTCCACCCTACTTCAAATGAATTATGCATATATATATATATCATTCATGAGGACATACTCTAGTGTATATAATTAGAAGCCCTCTTAATTAATTCATTATATGTATGAAGAAAGAAAATAACATTTTTCAAACTCTTTACCCTCATCTCAATGGCTACACATTCTTGGAATAATGCATGTATAGTTTATGTGTTTTATATGTCCCTTTCCTTTATACTCAAAACAAACTTTCACTTTCTTTGCTCTTATTCTAGCTCTGACACTCCCTATGCAAATTGATTTCTGACAAATTCAATTTTTGCTGGACTTCCTATGTGTTAAGTATAATAAACAAGAAGTGAGAAAAAGAAGAAGCTGCAGATGTGCCAGGTGGTGCATTGAAAATAGTGAGCTAATGTGTTCAAAATAGAAAAATACAGATACATAGATAGAAAGAAAGAAAGAAAGAAAGAAAGAAAGAAAGAAAGAAAGAAAGAAAGAAAGAAAGAAAGAAAGAAAGAAAGAAAGAAAGAAAGAAAGAAAGAAAGAAAGAAAGACTCTACAGACATTATAGGTTGCCATCCTGAAAACAACACAAGGGGAATATCAGTATCATTATCACATTATGCTGAGATGGGAGAAGGGCGTGGGGTATGTTTTTAAAGTAATATCCTAGAAAAAGGTGAATTAAATAATAATAAAAATAATAAAATATCTTTGAAGCACTTAGCAAAAATTTAACATGCATAAATAATAGTTTATTAATAAGATTAATATCATATATTAATAAATTATATAATGCATACAATTGTAAAAAGTCTGTTTCTTCTTTCACATTTTATTTATTGTCAATCTTTATGAATTTAGAATGTGTAGATACTGAGAATCAATGAATAAAAGACCATGCTTACTGGTTTATTACTTTTGATGAATTAGAAAAGTACAATGATCTTACTATTGCTGATGGCATTATAAGTAGAAGGAACCCACACATAAAAAGTATATGGAATAGCTCCTGTAAGAGCCTTTGTTCAATTAAACTATACTGCAGACTTGATTCCTATATGTAATGAGATTCCTTCACTTTAGTATAAAAATTTGAAGGAAGAAAAAATTATTGAAAGTTATGTCTAAAATTTTCAATGAGGAAGCCTTTAATTGTAAATTGTTAGAACACATTTGTTCTTAAAGTTTTTTATGTTAATGAATAAATTTTATCTTGCAAGACATTCACTAAATTTTTCAGTAAATATTAAACATGTCAGAAAATTTTAGCCTGCAGTTTGGTTTATTGCAGACACTGAAACAAATATTTATTCAATCATTTCCTCTACTTGGGAAAAGATAATGGTAGAAACAATGATATTAGTGTATCTATTAAGGTAATTTTTAAGCTCAAGAAATCCCTATTCAACAAAGGCTATAATGTATCCTCTGACAATTAGTTTATATTCTTTAATTTCTTCAGACTAGTAAGCAAAAGTATTACACTGTTGGAACTATTCATTAGAACAATAGAGAACTCTCAGAAAGAGCAAAGATAAGATATGTGAGCACATGTATTAAAACCATGAAACAGAGAATCCTACAGTGACATTTACTTCATATCAGGGAAAGAGATGAAAATGTGGACTTATTTTTTAGTATTCTCTATTAAGATATTGGCATTCTAGAAGAGAAAAGACAAAACAAATAGTAAATGCTGTTGTTTCACAAAGATCATAAGATAGTTATTCTTTTTATTGTTTTAGTTTTGTAGTTATACATGTATATTAACTTTTTAAATAAACATTTCTTAATGTTGGGAGAGAAAAATCAGATCAGAAAAAAGGGAAAACCATGAGAGAGGATGAAAAAGGGAAAAAAAAACAGAAAAAAAGAAGTGAATATAAGATTGTTGATTTACATTCAACCTCTGTAGTTCTCTTTGGGAATATAAGTGGCATTTTCTGTCCAAAGTTTATTGGGATTGTTTGATCGCTGAACCATTGAGAAGAACCACAACTTTCACAATTGATTATTGCACAATCTTGCTGTTATGCTGTACAATGTATTCCTGATTCTCTGAATTCTCTGAAAAACAAATATATCAATTATTTACTCTTTGAGCCTCTTCTGATGAGAGCAAGATTCACACAATGTTTCTGCCCCTCTCTAAATTCCCTCAGATATGGTGTATTTTCTATGTAGTTTCCCTCTTTTTATCACTCCTTTCACTTTTTCTGATACTACCTCCTTCCCTTTACTCAGTAAAATCAAATTATCCATGTGTACTTTCTATATATCCACAACAGAGATACAGTTCTCAAGGGTTCTGTGTACCTTTTTCTGTTTCTCTTCAGTCTTATGGATGTGATCAAAGTTTTTGTTTAAGTCTGGTTTTTTATTAGAAACATATGGAATTTCTCTATTTCATTGAATGACCATCTTCTTCCATGAAAAAAAAAAAAGATGCTAAACTTAGCTGCGTAGTTTATTCTTGGTTGCAATTCTTGATCTTTTGCTTTTCAGAATATCAGGTTCCAGGCCCTTCTATCTTTTAATGTGGAGGCAGCCAGATCTTGTGTGACCCTTATTGTGGCACCTTGGTATTTAAATTGTTTTTTTTGTTGTTGTTTTTGTTTTTGTTTTTTTCTAGCTGCTTTCAATATTTTCTCCTTTGTGTGGTAATTCTGCAGCTTAGCCACAAAATTGTGTAGAGTTCTTTTTTTAGGGTCTATTTCAGAAGGTGTTCGATGAATTCTTTCGACGTCTATTTTCCCTTCTGTTTCTATTATCTCTAGACAGTTCTCTTTGATGATTTCCCATAAAATAGGATCTAGGCTCTTTTTTTTGGTCCAATGATCATAATATTATCTCTCCTAGATCTATTTTTCAGGTCTATAGATTTTCCCAATAAGTATTTGATGTTATTCTCCAGCTTTTCATTTTTTTTTTTTTGACTGATTCTTGGGTTCTCAGTGAATCATTCATTTCTATTTGTTCCATCCTGAATTTTAAGGAGTTATTTTCTTCATTCACAGTTTTTAGTTCTTTTTATATGTGCCCAATTTTGTTTTTAAATGAGTTATTTTGCTCTATTGAGTTTTTTTTCCATTTCCCTAAATTTTTTTTAGAGAATTTTTTTCCAATTCAGAAATCCTATTTTCTTGAGACTTTTTTATCTTTTCCAATTCAGAAATTCTACTTTCCTGTGATTTTTTAACCTTTTCTAATTCACAAATTTTGTCTACCTGAATCTCCTGTGAATTCTTTATTTTTTTTTCCAACTCCAATTTCAGAATGTTGTTATTCTCTATAATAGCTTCTCTTTCCTTTCCCCATTTTTCTTCAAACTCTCTTAATTTTTTAAGTCTCTTCTAGGAGAGAGTTATGTGATGGGGGTCAGGAATCATTCCCCTTTAGGCTGTTTTCTGCTGTTTCTCTGCTGTTAACTTCCTTGGGGTTGGATACCCACTCTTTCTCTGTGTAGAAATAATCTATCGTTTTTCTTGACTTTTTACTCATATTAAAATAATCTTTTGGAGTCTGTCCCTGGGGTAGTAAATTATTTATTTATTTCTTTACCAGATTCCTCCCAGACCGGATGGATGCAGTCGCTCCTGAGCCTGAGCTAAGAGAGAGCTCTGGGAGAGAGTTCCTCACCCCCTCCCTGGAAGTGCCTCAGAGGTGATTAGCAAGGCTGCCCTTTGAGGGCGCTGTGTGTCCTAGCGACTTCCCTGAGGTTTAAGACTGAACAGTAAAGGTGACACAAAGCCCAGCCAATGCGTCCCAGTGGGGCATGGATGTCAGCAGCTGACATGAAAGCCCCTGCGCTCAAACTGGAAGTGTCTGCCCTGAAACCGTGGTCCCTATTTCAAAGGTTCCACTTCTCTGGGACTTCCAGGGCTGAGATCCACAGCCTCCAGCCAAGCAAGGCACTATGTGTTACCTTGGGCCCTGTCTGCCCACTTTTCAATCTCTTAACTACCCCCAGGTGAAAGCCTGGACAGTCTAAGTTGGCCACACCCACAGTCCTGAGATCTGTTAGGTCACTTCCCAACTAGGGTGGTTTTAGTATCTGGCGTTACATTTTAAAGTGGCTTGATTTCTCTTCTGAACTGCTGCTATATAAGCAGAGAAGAACTAACAGCCTGTGCCAAATTCTTCTATCTCATTGGCTTCTCTGATCCCAGAGTCCTCCCCAGCCCGATAGGCGCATTGTGCCACCACCCAACCATCTGTGCTGGCCTCTTTTTTTTCCTCCCCTGGGAACTGACCTTTTCTGTTGAAACTCCAGATTCTCTTCACCTGGTAAGTCATGCTTGCAGTCCTTGTGGTTTCTATCAGTCCAGGGTTATTTTTGAGGCTGATTTAACTAATTGGAAATGAGGGAAGAAGGGAGCTCACAAAATTGCGTGTATCTTCTCCACCATCTTGGCTCTGCCCTCTGTCAACAGTTGTTTTAAACTGAATTTCTCTCTCTTGCTGCTGTACTTTGTCAGTAATATATTGAAATGATAATTGTTTGTGTGGCTTTATTTTGTATCCTACAACTTTGGTAAATCTATTAATTGTTTCAAGTAAGTTTTTGGATTATCTTCCAGGATTCTCTAAGTCATCATATTATCTTCAAAGAGTGATAATGTAACACTTCATTGTTTAGTCTAATTTGCTTAATTTCTTTTTTTTTTTTTTTTTCATTTCTTATTGCAAGTGCCAAAATTTCTAGTACAATATGGAATAATGGTGGTAATAATGGGCAATCTTGTTTCACTCCTATTCTTACTGGAAAGCATCCAGCTTCTTTCCATTACAAATAATGCTTGCTATTGGATTTGAGAGATGCAATTTCTTAATTTAATGAAAACTTGTTTTATCCCTATGTTCTCTCATATTTTTACTAGAAATTTGGGCTGTATTTTGTCAAATGTTTTTTTTTTTTTTTTTTCTGTATCTATTGAGATTATCATATGGTTTCTGTTGGTTTTGTTATTGATATAGTTGATTATAACAATAGTTTTCCTCATATTGAAACAGCACTGCCTTACTGGTATAAATCTTAGTTGGTCATAGTGTATTATCCTGCTGATAAGTTAGTATCACTTTGCTATATTTTAGTTAAAACTTTTTTTGCATCTATATTCATTAGTGATTGGTCTTTAATTTTATTTCTCTGCTTTGGCTCTTCCTGGTTTATGTATCAGTACTATATTTGTGTCATAGAAGAAATTTGGCTGGATTCCTTCTTTAGATATTTTTAAAAATAGTTTATATTGTATTAGAATTAATTCATCTTCAAAAGTTTGTTAAAATCACTTCTAAATCTAAAGATTTTTCTTAGGGATTTCATTGATGGCTTGTTCAATTTATTTTTGTAAAATGAGGACTATTCTAGTTTATTTTGTCTTCTGTTAACCTAGGAACTTTATATTTTTTTGTAAATATTCATGTATTTCAATTAGATTGCTAACATGAAGTTGGGAAAAATAGCTTATATTTATTGTTTCAATTTCTATTTCATTGCTGGTAAGTTTTCTCCTTTCTTTATTAATAGTGTTTTTTTTTTCCTTCTGATTTTTTCATACAAGTACCTCTAAGTTTTATTAATTAGTTCAATATTTTTTTAGTTTCAGTTTTATTAAGATTTCATTTGAGTTTCAGAATTTTTGTATATTCTGAAATAGTTCTCAGGAGGATCTCAGTACCAGCTTCTGAGATCACATCCTTGGTCCTAGAAGAGGAGTGAACAGGGACGAACCACATGAATGGTCAAGTATGGAGTAAATTTATTTCAAGTTCTCTCAGCCTTAAATACCTTAGTACAATTACATCACTATAGCACACAGTATATGTGCTAATCATGAGCACCTTGCTATTATTATGTAGATGCCTCTTTGCTAAAAGTATCTTTGCTTCAAGAAGAACACAGGTTGTCATACCCCCTGACTTTTCAGGAAGGCTGAGACACTCCCAAGGGAGATGAGAACAAAATAAGACATTGTTAGCAGGTTCCCTCTGGGGATGAATGGTCTTATACTCACCCAGAGTTCCCCCACTGTCTGTGGCTCTCTAAAATTTTCTAATGTGGTATTTAATTGGAAGCTTATAATTTTTTTCTAGCTTTTTAGTTGCATTCCCAAGTTCCTTGATATACTATTTTTTTCTATTTTATTTGAGTAACTATTTAGAGATATAAAATTTCCCCTAAGTACTGCTTTGAATGCATCGCATAAGTTTTGGTACATTATCTCATTATTGTCATTTCTTGGATTAAATTAGATTGTTTCTGTGATTTTGTTGTTTGACTCATTCATTCTTTAGAATTAGGTTGTTTAATTTCCAATATTTTAGTCTATCTTTCTCTGGTCTTTTATTGAATGTAAGTATTATTGCATCATGGTCTGAAAAGGAAGCAATAGATTTTTAGGTTTTTATTCCCTAATACATGGTAAGTTTTGGTGTATTTGCTATGTTCTGCTGAGAAAAAGGTATATTTCTTTCTGTCCCTATTCAATTTTCTCTAAAGATTTATCATAGCTAGGGTTTCTAGGATTCTATTAACCTTCCCAGTTTATTTCTAGTTTACTTTGTGATTAATTTGTCTGATTCCGAGAGGAGAAGATTGAGATCCTCCACTAATATAGTTTTGCTCTCTATTTATTGCTGTAAGTGGCTTAATATCTTCTTTAAGCATTTGGCTGCTCTACCATTTGGTGCATATACATTTAGTATCATTACTTTTTTATACCATTTATTAAGTTATAGATTCCTTCCTTATATCTTTTAATTAAGTCTATTTTTACCTTTGCTTTATAAGAGCTCAGAATTGCTACACCTTGCTTTTTTTTTCCCCTTCAGCTGAAACATAATAAATCCTGCTACAGCCTTTTACCTTGATTCCCCATGTATCTTTCTGTATCAAATTTATTCCTTGTGTAGGATGGTGTTTTTTAAAGCACTCTTCTAGTTACTTCCATATTATGGGAGTGTTCATCGCATTACATGAACAGTTATGATTACTAGTTCTTTATTTTGCACCATCCTATTTCATCCCCTCTATGTATTTTTGTCCTCTCGTCCCACCTTAGAGGTGTTTTGTTTATAATCCATTCCACTCCCTACCTGTCCTATCTTCTATGACCTCTCCTTTTCTTATTCAGTTCTCCAAATGTTTCTACCCAGCCCCTCCCTTTTCTTCTTCCTTCCTCCTCCTACTTCTTTATAAAGTAAGATAAATTTCTATAACCAACTGAATGAGTAAATCATTCTGGCAGAGAGCCAAAACTGATGAGATCAAGATTCAGGCAATACTCATCCTGCTTATCTCTATAATAATAGTTCTTTTATTCCTCTGCATGTGATCTAATTTGTCCCATATCTCCCCTTTCTTCATCTTCTAGTACAGTCTTTTTTTTCTATTCCTTAATGTCTTTTTTTTTTTTTTTGATATCATCATGTAAAAGTCTATTCACAACTACATCCTCCATTCACTTAATGACCTCTCATACTGATAACAGAGACATTTCTCGAGAGTTAACAGATATTAGTTTTTCCCATTTAGGATATAAAAGGTCAATATTTTTTGCCATTTATGTTTCTATGTTTCTCTTGAGCCCTCTGAAGTTTAAGTTTTCTGTTTAATTGTTTATTTTTTCAAATAGAAATGACTGAAAGTCTCTTACTTCATTGAACAAACAACTCTTTGGCTAAGCCCAGGAAGAGGCAGAGTATGGAGGCCAGTTCACACTGAGCAGACAAGGGGAAGAGAGTGAACTTGGTGTGAGGGAGATAAAGAAAGAAACTATACCTTTTTAAAACTAATTAATTAGTTGATAAAATAATTTTTATTATAGCTTTTTTGTTTACAAGATATATGCATGGGTAATTTTTCAGCATTGACCCTTGGAAAACCTTCTGTTCTAACTTTTCCCTGTCTTTCCCCCACTACCACCCCTACATGGCAGGTAGACCTATACATGTTATATATGTTAAAGTATATATTAAATACAATATATGTATGCATATCCACAGATATTTTCCTGCAGAAGAAAAAATTGGACTTAGACATAAAGTATCAATAACCTGAGAAGGAAATCAAAAATGCAAGTGGACAAAAACAGACGGAGTAGAAATGCTATGTTATGGTTCATACGCATTTCACATAGGCCTTTTACTAGGTGGAGTTGATTCTCTTCATTATTGAAAAATGGAACTGAAATTCATCTTATCATTGAAGAGAGTCATAGCCATGTCCATCAGAATTGACCATCATATAGTATTGTTGTAGAAGTATATAATGACCTCCTTGTTCTGCTCATTTCATTTAGCATCAGTTCATGTAAGTCTCTCCATTTTTCTGAAATCATCCTGCTAGTCATTTCTTACAGAACAATAACATTCCATAATATTCAAATACCATAGTTATTCAGCCATTCTCCAATTGATGGACATTGATTCAATTTCCAGTTTCTAGCCACTATGAAAAGAGCTGCCACAAACATTTTTGCACATAAAGGTCCCTTTCCTTTCTTTAAAATCTCTTTGGGATATAAGCCCAGTAGTAACACTGTTGAATCAAAAGGTATCAACAATTTGATAATTTTTGAGCGTAGTTCCAAATTGCTCTCCAGAATGGCTGGATTTCTTCACAATTCCACCATGCATCAGTGTCTCTGTTTTCCCATATACTCTCCAATATTCAGCATTAGAATTTCCATTCTTCCTAGCCCATCTGACAGGTATGTAGTAATATTTCAAAGTTGCCTTAATTTGCATTTCTCTAATAATGGTTTGGATCATCATTTCATATGGCTAAAAATAGTTTATATTTCTTCATCTGAAAATTTTCTGTTTATATCCTTTGAGCATTTATCAATTGGAGAATTGCTTGTTTTCTTGTAAATTAGAGTAAATTCTCTATATATTTTGGAAATGAGGCTTTGATCAACACTTTTGACTGTAAATTTTTCCCCCAGTTTGCTTCCCTTCTAATCTTATCTGAATTAGTTTTGTTTGTACAAAAGCTTTTAATTTGATATATTCAAAGTTTTCTATTTTATGAAAAATTCCTTACTCCTCCATAAGTCTGAGAGATAAATGATCCTATGTTCTTCTAATTTAATTATAATCTCATTCTTTATGCCTAGATCATGAACCCATTTTGATCTTATCTTAATGTATGGTGCTAAATGTGGGTCAATGCCTAGTTTCTTGCTGGAACTCTATCTTTCCAGAAATCAGCAGGAGTCAGGATCACTAAACGTCTTTATTCTAGATCTTTACCGTCGCCCCCAATGCCAGGTCACCAGTGCAAGTGAGCTTGAGTTCCACCACCCAAGTTTCTCTTGCTCCTCCCACATAAGTCACTTCCCTCTCTTTGTCTCACCAATCAAGTCAGCACAGAACAGCTGGGGAGGGTCAACCTTAAACAAGTTAATAGGGAAATAGGGAACCGTCCAATTGGCAATTAGTCTCACGTGCTTCATCATCCAAGTGCATTGCTCAGTTCTAGCCCTTTACAGTTTCTGCCATACTAATTTCCAAATTTCCCAGCAGTTTTTGTCAAACAGTGAATTCTTATCCCATAAGCTAGAGTATTTGGGTTTGTCAAACACTAGATCATTAAAGTTGTTGACTATTTTGTCCTTTAAACCTAAACTATTCCACTGACCATCTAGTCTAATTCTTAGCCAATACCAAATGGTTTTGGTGACCACTGCTTTATAATATAGATTTATATCTGGTATAGCTAGGCCACCTTCATTTGATTTTTTTTCATTAGTTCACGTAAAGTCTTGACCTTTTGTTCTTCCAGATTAATTTTGGTGTTATTTTTTCTAGGTCATTAAAATAGATTTTTTGTGCTTGATATAGCACAAAATAAATAGTTTAGGTAGTATTGTCATCTTTATTATATTTGCTCGACCTATCAAAGAGTACTTAATATTTTTTCCAATTCTGAGTTTAATTTTGTGGAAAATGTTTTGTAGTTTTGCTCATATATTTCCTGACTTTCCTTGGCATATAGATTCCCAAATATTTTACATAATCGGCAGTTATTTTAAATAGAATATCTCTTTGTATTTTTAACTATTGGATTTTGTTAAAGATATATAAGAATGTTTATGATTTATGTGGGTTTATTTTGTATCTTGCAACTTTGCTAACAATGTGGATTATTTATAATAGCTTTTTAGGAGAATCTCTGGGGTTCTCTAAGCATATCATCATATCATCTGCAAAGAGTGATAATTTGGTTTCCTCATTACCTACTTTAATTCCTTTAATCTCTTTTTTTCATCTCATTGCCAAAGCTAGTATTTCTAATACAGTATTGAAAAGTATTCATGATAGTGTACAAACTTGTTTCACTCCTGATCTTATTATAAATGGTTCTAGTTTATCCCCATTACATATGATGCTTACTGATGTTTTTAAATAGATGCTACTGATTATTTTAAGGAAAAGCCCATTTATTCATATGCTTTCAAATGTTTTTAATAGGAATGGTTATTAGATTTAATCAAATGCTTTTTCTGAATATATTGAGATGACCATATGTTTTTTGTTAATTTCGTTATTGATATAGTCAATTATGCTAATAGTTTTCCTAATATTGAAACAGCCCTGCATGCCTGGTGTAACTCCTATTTGGTTTTGGTGTGTTATAATGGTGATGATTTTCTGTAATCATTTTGCTAATATTTTATTTAAGATTTTTTTGCATCAATGTTCATTAGAGAGATTGGTCTATGATTTTCTTTCTCTGTTTTCAACCTACCTGGTTTAGGTATCAGTACCATGTCTATGTCAATAAATGAAGGAGTCCTTCATTCTGTATTTTTTCAAATAGTTTATATAACATTGGAGTTAATTGTTCTTTAAATGTTTGGTAGAATTCACATGTAAATCTATCTGGTTCTGGGGATTTTTGCTTAGGGAATTGATTAATAGCTTGTTTTATATATATATATATATATATATATATATATATATATATATATATATATATATATATATATATTTTTTTTTTTTTTTTTTTCCCCCCTGAAATGGGACTATTTAAGCAATTTACTTCCTCCTCTGTTAATCTGGAAAGCCTATACTTTTGAAAGTAGTCATCTATTTCATTTAGGTTATCAAATTTATTGGCATAAATTTAGGCAAAGTAAATCCTTATTATTGCTCTAATTTCCTCTTCATTGGAAAGCTCTCCCTTTTAATTTTTAAGATTAAGAATTCTATTTTACTCTTTCCTTTTTCTAATCAAATTTACCAAAGTTTATCTGTTTTATTTTTTATTTTCATAAAACCAACTCTTAATTTTATTTATTAATTGAATAGTTATTTTTACTTTCAATTTTATTATTTTTCCTTCTAATTTTAGAATTTCAAGCTTAGTATTTGATTGGGGTTTTTAATTTGGTCTTTTTCTAGCTTTTTAAGTTGCAAGCTCAATTCATTGATCTTCTCTTTCTCTAAGCTTCTAAAGATATACAATTTTCCAATATTACCTGTTTGTCTGCATCCCACAAATTCTGGTATATTGTCTCATTGTTGTGATTCTATTGAGTGAAATGATTAATTGTGTCTATGATTTGCTTTTTCACCCAATCATTCTTTAGGATGATATTATTTAGTTTCCAATTACTTTTTGGTCTATTTACCCCAAGCTATTTTGTTGAATATATTTTTTATTGCATTGTCATCTGAAAAGAATGCATTTGCTATTTCTGCTTTCCTCCATTTAATTTTTGGGTCTTTATGTCCTAATATATGATCAAATTTTGTATAGGTTTCATGAACTGCTGAGAAGAAAGTATACTCCTTTCAGTCTTCATTCAGTTTTCTCCAAAAATCAATCATAACTATTTTTTCTCATATTGTAATTATTTTTTAACTTCTTTCTTTTTTGTTTTTTGTGGTTTGATTTATTTAATTCTGAGAGTGCCATGTTGAGATCTCCCAATAGTTTTACTATCTATTTTTTCTTGCTACTCTCTTAACTTCTCCTTTAGGAATTTGAATGCTATACCACTTGGTGCATATATGTTTAGTATTGCTATTGTTTCACTATCTTTGCAACCCTTTACCAAGATATAGTTTCCTTCCTTATCTCTTTTAATTAGATCAGTTTTTGCTTTTGCTTGATCTGAGATCAGGACGGCTATCTCTGCTTTTTCAGCTTCACCTGAAGCATAGTAGATTCTATTCCAGCCTTTCACCTTTACTCTGTATGTATCACTTTGCTTTAAATTAATTTCCTGCAAACAACATATTGTAGGATTCTGGCTTTTGTTCCTGTCTGCTACCAACTTATGCTTTATGGAGAGTTTATCACATTCACATTTACACTTAAAACTACTAATTTTCCCCCCTTACCCCTTTCACCAGTATTAAACTTATAGGGACCATTTGCCTCATACAACTCTCCCTCTCTATAATCTCTCCCACCCCCTTTGAGACCCAAATCCTTTCCTATACCTTTCCTTGTTTTTCTGCATTCCCTTCTATTTAGTCTATTCTTTTCCTTTTTCCTTTTCCTCTCCTACTTTTTAATGAATTGTGAGAAGTTTCTCTGTAAACCAAATATATCTAATATTTTCTCTTTGAGCCAAATCTGATGAGAGTAAGATTCATACCATGTTCCTCCTCCTCTTTTAATTCCCTCAGATATGATAGGTTTCCTTTGCCTCTTTGTGGAATGTAATTTCTTTCTTTTTTATGTCCCCTTTTCCTTTTTTTTTTTCTGATTCAATCCTCTTTCCTCTTCTACTTCCTTTTTATATTATAACAGTAATCCTAACAATATCAATACTGATTATATGTGTACTAATTGGTATAGCATCTAAATTCCTATATGAGAAGTTAGGAGAGCTGCAAGAAGAAATAGAAAGCAAAACTAAGAGTGAGAGATCTCAAACTTGTACTCTCATAATTAGATAAATCAAACAAAAAAAATAAGAAAGAAGTTAAAGAAGTAAATAGAATACAAGAAAAGTTAGGTATGATAGATCTTTGGAGAAAACTGAATGTAGACAGAAAGGAGTACATTTTCTTCTCAGCAGTTCATAGAACCTATACAAAAATTGACCATATATTAGGCCATATATTAATTAAGATGTAAAGATCTCAAAATCAATTGCAAAGAGGCATGAATAGTAAATGCAGCCTTTTCAGTTTACAATGCAATAAAAACTACATTCCATACAAATCCAGGGGGAAATAGACCAAAAAGTAATTGGAAATTAATAATCCCATTCTAAAGAATGAATGTGTGAAACAACAAATCATAGACACAATTAATAATTTCACCAAAGAGAATGACAATAATGAGATAACATACCAAAATTGGAGGGATGCAGCCAAAGTGGTAATAAGGAAAACTTATCACTAGAGGGTTACTTGCATAAAATAGAGAAAGATAAGTTCAATGAATTGGGCTTGCAACTAAAAAAGCAAGAAAAAGAGGAAATTAAAAATACTCAATCAAATAATAAACTTGAAATTCTAAAAATATAAGGAGAGATTAATAAAATTGAAGGTAAAAACTATTTACTTATTAGATAAAAGTAAGAGTTTTTTTTAAAGAACAAAATAGAAAAACCTTTTGGTAAATTTGATTAGAAACAGGAAAGAGTATTAAATTGTTAGTCTTAAAAATGAAAAGGGAGGACTTTCCACGAATGAGAGAGCAATAATTAGGAGTTACTTTGCCTAACTTTATGCCAATAAATTTGATAACCTAAATAAAATGGATGAATACCTACAAAAATATAGGTTGCCTATATTAAGCGCAGAGATAGTAAATTGCTTAAATAGTGCCATTTCAGAAAAAAAAATAAATAGAACAAATTATTAATTAACTCCCTATGTAGAAATCCCCAGGACCAGATAGATTTACATGTGAATTCTACCAAACATTTAAAGAACAACTAACCCCAATACTATATAAAACCTATTTGAAAAATAATAGAGAAAAAAGGAGTCCTACTAAATTCCTTTTATGACTCAGTTATGTTACTTATACCTAAACCAGGTAGGATGAAAACAGAGAATGAAAATTATAGATCAATCTCCCTAATGAATGTTGATGCAAAAATCTTAAATAAAATATTAGCAAAGAGTTTACAGAAAATCATAACCCATTACCAAGTAGGATTTATACCAGGAATGCAGGCTTGATTCAATATTAGGAAAACTATTATCATAATTGACTATATCAATAACTAAATTAACAAAAAAACATATGGTCATTTCAATATATTCAGAAAAAGCATTTGATAAAATCTAATAACCATTCCTATTAAAAAAAACACTTGAAAGCGTAGGAATAAATGGGCTTTTAATTAAAATAGTCAGTAAGCATCTATTTAAAACCATCAGTAAGCATCATATGTAATGGGGATAAACTGGAACCATTCACAATAAGATCAGGAGTGAAACAAGTTTGTACACTATCACAATTACTATCAATATTGTATTAGAAATACTAGCTTTGGCAATGAGATGAAAAAGGAGATTAAAGGAATTAAAGTAGGTAATGAGGAAACCAAATTATCGTTCTTTGAAGATGATATGATGATATGCTTAGAGAACCCCAGATAATCTACTACAAAGCTATTAGAAATAATCCACATCTTTAGCAAAATTGCAGGATACAAAATAAATCCCTATACATCATCTGCATTTTTATACATCACTAATAAAATCCAGTAGCAAGAGATACAAAGATAAAATCCATTTAAAATTGTTAGGATTACTAGGTGAGAACTCAGGTTGTCTGGACAATTAGAAGGTGAGAACTCAGGTTGACTTGACAGTTCTCTGGCTCAGACCTTTGGTTTGGGCCTTTAAAGGGAGTTTACACCTTAGGAATTCTAAGAGGAGCAAGCTCATTGGTTGGAGTACTTCTTCCCAGAAGCCCTTGCATTATCCCACGCCCATTCTCTGGGAGGATAAAAGAGGACAGCACTCCAGAGATAGGAGAAGTTTCTTCTCTACATCAGGCTTGATGCGGCTCTCTGCAGGAAGGGAAGTACTTCTCTGGACGAGAGTTAATGGCAACTGTCTGGAGACAATGGTTCTCTACAGGAAGAAGAATCTGTTCTAGAGATTTGAGTTGACACAGCAGATCTCCTCCGATTGGCAGCTTTTGGAGAAGACAGCACGCTACATAAAATAACTGCTGATAGCATAAAATATTTGGGAATCTATCTGCCAAGAGAAAGTCAATTATATCTATCTATCTATCTATCTATCTATCTATCTATCTATCTATCTATCAATCTATATTACTAGTTTTTATTTACCAGATATTTGCATGGGTAATTTTACAACATTGACATTTGCCAAACCTTTTGTTACAATCTCTCTCCTCTCTCCCTCCCCCCAGATACATGTTAAATATGTTAGAGTATAAATTAAATACCATTTATGTATACATTACCAAACAGTTGTTTTTTCTGAACAAAAAGAAATGGACTTTGAAATAGTGTACATTTAGCCTGTGAAGGAAATCCAAAATTCAGGTGGACAAAATTAGAGGGATTAGAAATTCTATATAGTGGTTCATAGTCATCTCCCAGAGTTGAAAGTCAGTAATTATAAAAGCAAAACTACAAAACACTTTCCATGCAAATATAGTCAGATCTAAACAATTGGAAAAACAAAACAAAACAAAACAAACAAAAAAATCATTAAGGGCTATTGGTTAGGTTGAGCAAATATAATAAAGAAGACAATACTTCCTAAATTAATTTATTTGTTTAGTTCTATACCAATTAAACTCCCAATAAACTATTTTATTGACCCAGAAAAAATAACAACAAAATTCATCTGGAAGAACAAAAGGTTAAGAATTTTAAGGGAACTAATAACAAAATTAAATTAAGGGGACCTAGCTCTACCAGATCTAAAACTATATTATAAAGCAGCAGTCATCAAAACCATTGAGTATTGGCTAAGAAATAGACTAGTTGATAAGTGGAATAATTTAGGTTCACAGGACATTTTAGTCAATAACCGTAGCAGTTTAGTGTTTGACAAACCTAAAGAGCCCAAGTTTTGGGTTAAAAACTCACTATTTGACAAAAACTGTTGGGAAAATTGGTAACTAGTATGACAGAAACTAGGCATTGACCCACACTTAATACCACATAACAAGATAAAATCAAAATGGGTTTATGATCTATTGGATTAGAAGAACATAAGACTGTTTACCTCTTAGACCTGTGGAGCAGGAAAGAGTTTGTGACAAAAAAAGAACTAGAGATCATCATTGATCACAAAATAGAAAACTTTGATTATATCAAATTGAAAAGCTTTTGTACAAACAAAATTAATGCAGACATGATTAGAAGGGAAGCAATAAACTGGGAAAACATTTTTACAGTCAAAGTTTTTGATAAAGACCTCATTTCTAAAATATATAGATAATTGACTCTAATTTATAAGAAATTAAGCCATTCTCCAATTGATAAATGATCAAAGAATATGAACAGACAATTTTCAAATGAAGAAATTGAAACTATTTCTAGACCTATAAAAAGGTGCTCCAAATCATTATTGATCAGTGACATTAAAATTATAACAATTCTTATTTACCACTATACCTCTCAGATTGAATAAGATGACAGGAAAAGATAATGATGAATATTGGAAGGGATGTGGGAAAACTGGGTCACTAATATATTGTTGGTGGAATTATGAA